>NC_068421.1:91507171-91687171 GCF_023373465.1 Oncorhynchus keta | reverse complement strand
TGGGTGGTACAGTAGTGAGTGGTACAGTAGTGGGTGGTAAAGTAGTGGGTGGTACAGTACAGTAGTGGGTGGTACAGTAGTGGGTGGTACAGTACAGTAGTGGGTGGTACAGTAATGGGTGGTACAGTACAGTAGTGGGTGGTACAGTAGTGGGTGGTACAGTAGTGGGTGGTACAGTACAGTAGTGGGTGGTACAGTAGTGGGTGGTACAGTACAGTAGTGGGTGGTACAGTAGTGGGTGGTACAGTACAGTAGTGGGTGGTACAGTAGTGGGTGGTACAGTACAGTAGTGGGTGGTACAGTACAGTAGTGGGTGGTACAGTACAGTAGTGGGTGGTACAGTAGTGGGTGGTACAGTACAGTAGTGGGTGGTACAGTACAGTAGTGGGTGGTACAGTACAGTAGTGGGTGGTACAGTAGCATACCAGTGTGATGTGCTGGCTGTTCTTGCTGCTCTTGTTGCTGCTGCTGTTGCTGCCTTCTGGCTAGTTTCTTCATCTACAATATCAACATAAATATAATTTAATTACAAATACATCTACAATATCAACATAAATATAATGTAATTACATAGACAGTTAAATCTACAATATAAACATAAATGTAATTTAATTATATATTGACAGTTAAATCTACAATATAAACATAAATATAATTTAATTACAATTAAATCTACAATATCAACAGAAATATTATTTAATTAAATCAAATCAAATTGTATTTGTCACATACACATGGTAAGCAGATGTTAATAAATGCGAGCGTAGCGAAATGCTTGTGCTTCTAGTTCCGACAATGCAGTAATAACCAACAAGTAATCTAACCTAACAATTCCACAACAACTACCTTAAACAAACAAGTGTAAAGGGATAAAGAATATGTACATAAAGATATATGAATGAGTGATGGTACAGAGCGGCATAGGCAAGATGCAGTGGATGGTATAGAGTACAGTATATACATATGAGATGAGTAATGTAGGGTATGTAAACAAGTTGCAGTAGATGATATAGAGTACAGTATATACATATGAGATGAGTAATGTAGGGTATGTAAACAAGATGCAGTAGATGGTATAGAGTACAGTATATACATATGAGATGAGTAATGTAGGGTATGTAAACAAGATGCAGTAGATGGTATAGAGTACAGTATATACATATGAGATGAGTAATGTAGGGTATGTAAACAAGATGCAGTAGATGGTATAGAGTACAGTATATACATATGAGATGAGTAATGTAGGGTATGTAAACAAGATGCAGTAGATGGTATAGAGTACAGTATATACATATACATATGAGACATATTACAAATACATCTACAATATAAACATAAACATAATTTAATTACAAATACATCTACAATATAAACATAAATATAATTTAATTACATATACAGTTGCATCCACAATATAAACATACATATATTTATTTACATATTGACAGTTAAATCCACAATATAAACAGATATATAATTTAATTACATATTTACAGTTAAATCCACAATATAAACAGAAATATAATTTCATTACAAATACATCTACAATATCAAGAAATATAATTATTTACATATTGACAGTTAAATCCACAATATAAACAGAAATATAATTTAATTACATATTTACAGTTAAATCCACAATATAAACAGAAATATAATTTCATTACAAATACATCTACAATATAAACATAAATATAATTTCATTACATCTACAGTCACGTCTCACTCCACAGCCTCTCTCTCAAACCTAGTCTTCATAGGAACATGTTCACTCAGTTGAAACGTATTAATAGTGGAGGGAAAGAAAGCAACATATTTCATGGACAGAAAACCACACACGCTGCCCGTTGTAAGGAAATACAGCCCTTATCTGGAAGGATCTACGAGTGAGATGTCATCAGTTTCCTGTATAGAGAGATAACCGGAGTGATTTCCAGGTTGGCAACACAGCACACTGCCGAAAGAGTTCCGTTATCAATGGTACACATGAAAGTATCTGGGAGGTAGCAAGTGTGTTGGGGGGCGGGGGGCGGGGGGCGGGGGGCGGGGGGTGGTGCAGGCAGCATCACATTACTGTACCTTGGCTCTTTGGTTTTGGAACCAGACCTGCACGACTCTCACGCTCAGACCGGTCTCCGCTGCCAAGGTCTCCCTTACCTTGGAGAGGAAGGGAAGGACAGAGGGAAGAGAGGGGAGGGACAGAGGGAGAGAAGAGGAGAGGGACAGAGAGAGAGAAGAGGGACAGAGGGAGAGAAGAAGGGAGGGACAGAGGGAGAGAAGAGGGACAGAGGGAGAGAAGAGGGACAGAGGGAGAGAAGAGGGAGAGAAGAGGGACAGAGGGAGGGAAGAGGGACAGAGGGAGAGAAGAGGAGAGGGACAGAGAGAGAGAGAAGAGGGACAGAGGGAGAGAAGAAGGGAGGGACAGCGAGAGAGAAGAGGGACAGAGGGAGAGAAGAGGGACAGAGAGAGAGAAGAGGGACAGAGGGAGAGAAGAAGGGAGGGACAGAGGGAGAGAAGAGGGAGAGAAGAGGAGAGAAACAGAGAGAGAGAAGAGGGACAGAGGGAGAGAAGAGGAGAGAAACAGAGAGAGAGAAGAGGGACAGAGGGAGAGAAGAAGGGAGAGAAGAGGAGAGAAACAGAGAGAGAGAAGAGGTACAGAGGGAGAGGAACAGAGGGAGAGAAGAGGAGAGAAACAGAGAGAGAGAAGAGGGACAGAGGGAGATACGAGGGAGAGAAGAGGGACAGAGGGAGAGAAGAGGGACAGAGAGAGAGAAGAGGGACAGAGAGAGAAGAGGGACAGAGGCAGAGAAAAAGGGAGGGACAGAGGGAGGGAAGAGGGGAGGGAGGGAAGAGGGGAGACAGAGGGAGAGAAGAAGGGAGGGACAGAGGGAGGGAAGAGGGGAGGGAGGGAAGAGGGGGACAGAGGGAGAGAAGAGGAGCGGGACAGAGGGAGAGAAGAGGGGAGGGGAGCGACAGAGAAAGGGAAGGACAGAGGGAAGGAGAGAGAGGAAGTAAACGTGATATGACCCTTGTAGTCTACATATCCTAATATAAGGACACATCCATGATAACTCTTATCAGTACAGCGTAATAACTATAGCTATCAAACCTCAGACCCTTGTGATGAAGACAATAATCAGCTGTTGGAGAGTATTCTGAATGAGGACCTTTCAAAGGGCAAACTACACCCCCAGCTTTTCTACCGTCTCTTTAGGAGCCTTTTGGTGTACACCTAAGCCCTACTTTCTCTTTAGGAGCCCTTTGGTGTACACCAAAGCCCTACCTTCTCTTTAGGAGCCCTTTGGTGTACACCTAAGCCCTACCTTCTCTTTAGGAGCCCTTTGGTGTACACCTAAGCCCTACCTTCTCTTTAGGAGCCCTTTGGTGTACACCTAAGCCCTACCTTCTCTTTAGGAGCCTTTTGGTGTACACCTCAGCCCTACTTTCTCTTTAGGAGCCCTTTGGTGTACACCTAAGCCCTACCTTCTCTTTAGGAGCCCTTTGGTGTACACCTAAGACCTACCTTCTCTTTAGGAGCCCTTTGGTGTACACCTAAGCCCTACCTTCTCTTTAGGAGCCCTTTGGTGTACACCTAAGCCCTACCTTCTCTTTAGGAGCCTTTTGGTGTACACCTCAGCCCTACTTTCTCTTTAGGAGCCCTTTGGTGTACACCTAAGCCCTACTTTCTCTTTAGGAGCCCTTTGGTGTACACCTAAGCCCTACCTTCTCTTTAGGAGCCCTTTGGTGTACACCTAAGCCCTACCGTCTCTTTAGGAGCCCTTTGGTGTACACCTAAGCCCTACCGTCTCTTTAGGAGCCCTTTGGTGTACACCTAAGCCCTACTTTCTCTTTAGGAGCCCTTTGGTGTACACCTAAGCCCTACCGTCTCTTTAGGAGCCCTTTGGTGTACACCTAAGCCCTACCTTCTCTTTAGGAGCCCTTTGGTGTACACCTACGCCCTACCTTCTCTTTAGGAGCCCTTTGGTGTACACCTAAGCCCTACTTTCTCTTTAGGAGCCCTTTGGTGTACACCTAAGCCCTACCTTCTCTTTAGGAGCCCTATGGTGTACACCTAAGCCCTACCTTCTCTTTAGGAGCCCTTTGGTGTACACCTAAGCCCTACCTTCTCTTTAGGAGCCCTTTGGTGTACACCTAAGCCCTACCTTCTCTTTAGGAGCCCTTTGGTGTACACCTAAGCCCTACCTTCTCTTTAGGAGCCCTTTGGTATACACCTACCTTCCGACAGGGCTTGGAGGAGACTTCGAAGGATGCTTTGAAGGCCCGTCTCTGGTGGGTGGTCAGAATAGTGCGTGGACGTTTGGGTCGTTTGTGTTCAGGGTCGTCTGCTTCGCCGCCACGTCTGCCTGAAGCCTTCACACTACCCTCATCCCCTTTCTCCTCCTCTTCCTCCTCCTCCTCATCATCACTTTCACCTACCAAGACAGGACAAATGGAGAAAAAAAAACATATATAACCATTCTGAGACACACACACACACACACACACACACACACACACACACACACACACACACACACACACACACACACACACACACACACACACACAGACACGCACACAAACACACACACACACACACACAAACACACACACACACACAGAACGTGTACCTGAGTCTGATGAGGTGGGTCTGTCCACTTCCTGGTTGTAGTCTCTAGCACAGAGCAACCGTCCTTCCCTGAGGACACAGCAGTCTCCAGTCCGCAGAAGACAGGAACACAGACTGCAGCTGAAACAGGCCAGGTGGAACACTGCAGCTCCAGCATGCATCACCAGCTCTGCAGGGGAGATGGCCTCTGCACAGCCACCACACCTCACTGCAAACAGACTGGAGAGAGAGAGAGAGAGAGAGAGAGAGAGAGAGAGAGAGAGAGAGAGAGAGAGAGAGAGAGAGAGAGAGAGAGAGAGAGAGAGAGAGAGAGGGAGAGAGAAGAGAGAGAGAGAGAGAGAGAGAGAGAGAGAGAGAGAGAGAGAGAGAGAGAGAGAGAGAGAGAGAGAGAGAGCGTTTAAACCTAAACAAGTTTAAACAATCTAGGTATCTAGGTTTCAACATAATCTAAGTTTCACTTTCAACGAGCATTGCTATGTAATGACTTTTGTATTGAGCACTTTTTCTGTCTCTACTGCTCTGGTACACTGCTTGAGTGACAGCTCCTCTACCCCAAATAATGGTTCAACACACCACGCTTCCCAGACACAACTTCTCTAGACGAGCTCTCAGAGGTTACTGGAATGTTGCTGAGTCGTTCAGTCAATCAAGACTGCCAGCTTACATGCCCCCTCCTTCTCCCCCTCTCCCTCAGACACTCAGACAAATACCCCCAGAGTGACGAGTGTGCATCCTAGCGCCTGGCAACCAGCACTGGGGGCTCAGCCTCGGAGACTGTTACCACGGCTGCCGTGTCCGAGGCCGCGCCCCCGGGAGGAGGTAGAAAGGCGCTCCGCATGCCATGGCTCCAGCCAGGGGGGGGGGAATCAGGACTCCTGGTGGGAGAGGCTGGGACTGCCGGTCCCGGGAATTATCCCTAAGTCTGCTTAACCTGAGAGGAACTTAAGAAGAGCCAGACCCGAATCAGTAGACATATTATTCTGCTTTCTGGCAGCCACAGCAGTTTGGGTCTGTCAACCGGGATGGTGCGTCATCAGTTTGGATCTGGGGGTTGTTTTCTGACTTCATAGAACCAAGGGTCACACCAGTGGCGTCTCCATGGAAACATGAGAAGATGACCCGTTTTTTGTCCCTTTGCTAGGGAAGTGGATGCTATGTTTTTTGTCTATTTGCTAGGGAAGTGGATGCTATGTTTTTGTCTCTTTGCTAGGGAAGTGGATACTATGTTTTTGTCTCTTTGCTAGGGAAGTGGATGCTATGTTTTTTGTCTCTTTGCTAGGGATGTGGATGCTATGTTTTTGTCTCTTTGCTAGGGAAGTGGATGCTATGTTTTTGTCTCTTTGCTAGGGAAGTGGATGCTATGTTTTTGTCTCTTTGCTAGGGAAGTGGATGCTATGTTTTTGTCTCTTTGCTAGGGAAGTGGATGCTATGTTTTTGTCTCTTTGCTAGGGAAGTGGATGCTATGTTTTTTGTCCCTTTGCTAGGGAAGTGGATGCTATGTTTTTGTCTCTTTGCTAGGGAAGTGGATGCTATGTTTTTGTCTCTTTGCTAGGGAAGTGGATGCTATGTTTTTGTCTCTTTGCTAGGGAAGTGGATGCTATGTTTTTGTCTCTTTGCTAGGGAAGTAGATGCTATGTTTTTGTCTATTTGCTAGGGAAGTGGATGCTATGTTTTTGTCTATTTGCTAGGGAAGTGGATGCTATGTTTTTGTCTCTTTGCTAGGGAAGTGGATGCTATGTTTTTGTCTATTTGCTAGGGAAGTGGATGCTATGTTTTTGTCTATTTGCTAGGGAAGTGGATGCTATGTTTTTGTCTCTTTGCTAGGGAAGTGAATGCTATGTTTTTGACTATTTGCTAGGGAAGTGGATGCTATGTTTTTGTCTCTTTGCTAGGGAAGTGGATGCTATGTTTTTGACTATTTGCTAGGGAAGTGGATGCTATGTTTTTGTCTCTTTGCTAGGGAAGTGGATGCTATGTTTTTGTCTCTTTGCTAGGGAAGTGGATGCTATGTTTTTGTCTCTTTGCTAGGGAAGTGGATGCTATGTTTTATGTCTCTTTGCTAGGGAAGTGGATGCTATGTTTTTGTCGCTTTGCTAGGGAAGTGGATGCTATGTTTTTGTCTATTTGCTAGGGAAGTGGATGCTATGTTTTTGTCTCTTTTCTAGGGAAGTGGATGCTATGTTTTTGTCTCTTTGCTAGGGATGTGGATGCTATGTTTTTGTCTCTTTGCTAGGGAAGTGGATGCTATGTTTTTGTCTATTTGCTAGGGAAGTGGATGCTATGTTTTTGTCTATTTGCTAGGGAACTGGATGCTATGTTTTTGTCTATTTGCTAGGGAAGTGGATGCTATGTTTTTGTCTCTTTGCTAGGGAAGTGGATGCTATGTTTTTGTCTATTTGCTAGGGAAGTGGATGCTATGTTTTTGTCTCTTTGCTAGGGAAGTGGATGCTATGTTTTTGTCTCTTTGCTAGGGAAGTGGATGCTATGTTTTTGTCTCTTTTCTAGGGAAGTGGATGCTATGTTTTTGTCTCTTTGCTAGGGAAGTGGATGCTATGTTTTTGTCTCTTTGCTAGGGATGTGGATGCTATGTTTTTGTCTATTTGCTAGGGAAGTGGATGCTATGTTTTTGTCTCTTTTCTAGGGAAGTGGATGCTATGTTTTTGTCTATTTGCTAGGGAAGTGGATGCTATGTTTTTGTCTCTTTGCTAGGAAGTGGAAGCTATGTTTTTGTCTCTTTGCTAGGGAAGTGGATGCTATGTTTTTGTCTCTTTGCTAGGGAAGTGGATGCTATGTTTTTGTCTCTTTGCTAGGGAAGTGGATGCTATGTTTTTGTCTCTTTGCTAGGGATGTGGATGCTATGTTTTTGTCTATTTGCTAGGGAAGTGGATGCTATGTTTTTGTCTCTTTTCTAGGGAAGTGGATGCTATGTTTTTGTCTCTTTGCTAGGGAAGTAGATGCTATGTTTTTGTCTATTTGCTAGGGAAGTGGATGCTATGTTTTTGTCTATTTGCTAGGGAAGTGGATGCTATGTTTTTGTCTCTTTGCTAGGGAAGTGGATGCTATGTTTTTGTCTCTTTGCTAGGGAAGTGGATGCTATGTTTTTGTCTCTTTGCTAGGGAAGTGGATGCTATGTTTTTGTCTCTTTGCTAGGGAAGTGGATGCTATGTTTTTGTCTCTTTGCTAGGGAAGTGGATGCTATGTTTTTGTCTCTTTGCTAGGGAAGTGGATGCTATGTTTTTGTCTCTTTGCTAGGGAAGTGGATGCTATGTTTTTGTCTCTTTGCTAGGGAAGTGGATGCTATGTTTTGTCTCTTTGCTAGGGAAGTGGATGCTATGTTTTTGTCTCTTTGCTAGGGAAGTGGATGCTATGTTTTTGTCTCTTTGCTAGGGAAGTGGATGCTATGTTTTTGTCTCTTTGCTAGGGAAGTGGATGCTATGTTTTTGTCTCTTTGCTAGGGAAGTGGATGCTATGTTTTTGTCTCTTTGCTAGGGAAGTGGATGCTATGTTTTTGTCTCTTTGCTAGGGAAGTGGATGCTATGTTTTTGTCTCTTTGCTAGGGAAGTGGATGCTATGTTTTTGTCTCTTTGCTAGGGAAGTGGATGCTATGTTTTTGTCTCTTTGCTAGGGAAGTGGATGCTATGTTTTTGTCTCTTTGCTAGGGAAGTGGATGCTATGTTTTTGTCTCTTTGCTAGGGAAGTGGATGCTATGTTTTTGTCTCTTTGCTAGGGAAGTGGATGCTATGTTTTGTCTCTTTGCTAGGGAAGTGGATGCTATGTTTTTGTCCCTTTGCTAGGGAAGTGGATGCTATGTTTTTGTCTCTTTGCTAGGGAAGTGGATGCTATGTTTTGTCTCTTTGCTAGGGAAGTGGATGCTATGTTTTTGTCTCTTTGCTAGGGAAGTGGATGCTATGTTTTTGTCTCTTTGCTAGGGAAGTGGATGCTATGTTTTTGTCTATTTGCTAGGGAAGTGGATGCTATGTTTTTGTCTATTTGCTAGGGAAGTGGATGCTATGTTTTTGTCTCTTTGCTAGGGAAGTGGATGCTATGTTTTTGTCTATTTGCTAGGGAAGTGGATGCTATGTTTTTGTCTATTTGCTAGGGAAGTGGATGCTATGTTTTTGTCTCTTTGCTAGGGAAGTGAATGCTATGTTTTTGACTATTTGCTAGGGAAGTGGATGCTATGTTTTTGTCTCTTTGCTAGGGAAGTGGATGCTATGTTTTTGACTATTTGCTAGGGAAGTGGATGCTATGTTTTTGTCTCTTTGCTAGGGAAGTGGATGCTATGTTTTTGTCTCTTTGCTAGGGAAGTGGATGCTATGTTTTTGTCTCTTTGCTAGGGAAGTGGATGCTATGTTTTATGTCTCTTTGCTAGGGAAGTGGATGCTATGTTTTGTCGCTTTGCTAGGGAAGTGGATGCTATGTTTTTGTCTATTTGCTAGGGAAGTGGATGCTATGTTTTGTCTCTTTTCTAGGGAAGTGGATGCTATGTTTTTGTCTCTTTGCTAGGGATGTGGATGCTATGTTTTTGTCTCTTTGCTAGGGAAGTGGATGCTATGTTTTTGTCTATTTGCTAGGGAAGTGGATGCTATGTTTTTGTCTATTTGCTAGGGAACTGGATGCTATGTTTTTGTCTATTTGCTAGGGAAGTGGATGCTATGTTTTTGTCTCTTTGCTAGGGAAGTGGATGCTATGTTTTTGTCTATTTGCTAGGGAAGTGGATGCTATGTTTTTGTCTCTTTGCTAGGGAAGTGGATGCTATGTTTTTGTCTCTTTGCTAGGGAAGTGGATGCTATGTTTTTGTCTCTTTTCTAGGGAAGTGGATGCTATGTTTTTGTCTCTTTGCTAGGGAAGTGGATGCTATGTTTTTGTCTCTTTGCTAGGGATGTGGATGCTATGTTTTTGTCTCTTTGCTAGGGAAGTAGATGCTATGTTTTTGTCTATTTGCTAGGGAAGTGAATGCTATGTTTTTGTCTATTTGCTAGGGAAGTGGATGCTATGTTTTTGTCTCTTTGCTAGGGAAGTGGAAGCTATGTTTTTGTCTCTTTGCTAGGGAAGTGGATGCTATGTTTTTGTCTCTTTGCTAGGGAAGTGGATGCTATGTTTTATGTCTCTTTGCTAGGGAAGTGGATGCTATGTTTTTGTCTCTTTGCTAGGGATGTGGATGCTATGTTTTTGTCTATTTGCTAGGGAAGTGGATGCTATGTTTTTGTCTCTTTTCTAGGGAAGTGGATGCTATGTTTTTGTCTCTTTGCTAGGGAAGTAGATGCTATGTTTTTGTCTATTTGCTAGGGAAGTGGATGCTATGTTTTTGTCTATTTGCTAGGGAAGTGGATGCTATGTTTTTGTCTCTTTGCTAGGGAAGTGGATGCTATGTTTTTGTCTATTTGCTAGGGAAGTGGATGCTATGTTTTTGTCTCTTTGCTAGGGAAGTGGATGCTATGTTTTTGTCTCTTTGCTAGGGAAGTGGATGCTATGTTTTTGTCTTTTTGCTAGGGAAGTGGATGCTATGTTTTTCTCTCTTTGCTAGGGAAGTGGATGCTATGTTTTTCTCTCTTTGCTAGGGAAGTGGATGCTATGTTTTTGTCTCTTTGCTAGGGAAGTGGATGCTATGTTTTTGTCTCTTTGCTAGGGAAGTGGATGCTATGTTTTTGTCTCTTTGCTAGGGAAGTGGATGCTATGTTTTTGTCTCTTTTCTAGGGAAGTGGATGCTATGTTTTTGTCTCTTTGCTAGGGAAGTAGATGCTATGTTTTTGTCTATTTGCTAGGGAAGTGAATGCTATGTTTTTGTCTATTTGCTAGGGAAGTGGATGCTATGTTTTTGTCTCTTTGCTAGGGAAGTGGAAGCTATGTTTTTGTCTCTTTGCTAGGGAAGTGGATGCTATGTTTTTGTCTCTTTGCTAGGGAAGTGGATGCTATGTTTTATGTCTCTTTGCTAGGGAAGTGGATGCTATGTTTTTGTCTCTTTTCTAGGGAAGTGGATGCTATGTTTTATGTCTCTTTGCTAGGGAAGTGGATGCTATGTTTTATGTCTCTTTAAATAAGACCAGTCCGAACCGGACCAAAAAACAACATCAAATCAGATATTTAATTTTTAATTTTACCTTTATTTAACCAGGCAAGTCAGTTAAGAACACATTCTTATTTTCAATGACGGCCTGGGAACAGTGGGTTAACTGCCTGTTCAGGGGCAGAACGACAGATTTGTACCTTGTCAGCTCGGGGGTTTGAACTCGCAACCTTCTGGTTACTAGTCCAACGCTCTAACCACTAGGCTACCCTGGTTACGATTATTGGTTAAAATGTCCAGTCCAGACCAAACATCTGTGAAAGTTGAAATCAAGGTGGGACCAAATCTGAACCAAACATAGATTAAAACGAGTGCATGTGAATATCTACAGTTAGATCCATTGTCTTATTTTAAGTGGAATTCAAAATATTTAATGTGATATAATGCTTTCTTCATTGACATGTAGACATAAGTGAATGAATGGATATACAGTTGAAATCTGGCCCCCCAAAAAAACTATGACCAAAATAACAAGTACAGTACCAGTCAAAAGTTTGGACACACCTACTCATTAAAGGGTTTTTCTTTATTTTGACTTTTTTCTACATTGTAGAATAATAGTGAAGACAACAAAACTATGAAATAACACGTATGGAATCATGTAGTAACCAAAAAGGTATAAAACAAATCAAAATATATTTTATATTTGAGATTCTTCAAAGTAGCCACCCTTTGCCTTGATGACACCTTTGCACACTCTTGGCATTCTCTCAACCAGCTTCATGAGGTAGTCACCTGGAATGCATTTCAATTGACAGGTGTGCCTTGTTAAGAGTTAATTGGTGGAATTTCTTGGTGGTATACAGAAGCCCTATTTGGTACCAAGTCCATATTATGGCAAGAACAGCTCAAATAAGCAAAGAGAAACGACAGTCCATCCTTACTTTAAGACATGAAGGTCAGTCAATCTGGAAAATTTCAAGAACTTTGAAAGCTTCTTCAAGTGCAGTTGCAAAAACCATCAAGCGCTATGATGAAACTGGCTCTCATGAGGACCACCACAGGAAAGGAAGACCTAGAGTTACCTCTGCTGCAGAGGATAAATTCATTAGTTACTCGCCTCAGAGATTAAAGCCCAAATAAAAGCTTCACAGAGTTCAAGTAACAGACACATCTCAACATCAACTGTTCAGAGGAGACTGCGTGAATCATGCCTTCATGGTCGAATTTCTGCAAAGAAACCACTACTAAAGGACACCAATAATAAGAAGAGACTTGCTTGGACCAAGAAACACAAGCAATAGACATTAGACCTGTAGGAAATCTGTCCTTTGGTCTGATGAGTCCACATTTGAGATTTTTGGTTCCAACAACCGTGTGAAATGCAGAGTAGGTGAACGGATGATCTCTGCATGTGTGGTTCCCACCGTGAAGCATGGAGGAGGAGGTGTGATGTTGTGCTTTGCAAGTGACACTGTCTGTGATTTATTTAGAGTTCAAGGCACACTTAACCAGCAGGGCTATTTGACCAAGAAGGAGAGTGATGGAGTTTCAAGTGACGGGTCGAGAGTTTCAAGTTCTTTGGCGTCCACATCACCAACAAACTATCATGGTCCAAACACACCAAGACAGTTGTGAAGAGGGCACAACAACACCTTTTCCACCTCAGGAGAAAGGAGAAAATATTTGGCATGGGTCCCCAGATCCTCAAAAAGTTCTACAGCTGCACCATCGAGAGCATCCTGACCAGTTGCATCACCGCCTGGTATGGCAACTACTTGGCATCTGACCATAAGGCGCTACAGAGGGTAGTGCACACTGCCCAGTACATCACTGGGGCCAAACTTCTTGTCATCCAGGACCTACAGTACATACTAGGCAGTGTCAGAGGAAGGCCCAAAAAATTGTCAAAGACTCCGGTCACCCCAGTCATAGACTGTTCTCTCTGCTACCGCACAGCAAGCGGCACCGGAGCGCCAAGTCGAGGTCCATAAGACTCCTTAACAGCTTCTACCCCCAAGCCATAAGACTACTGAACAACTCAACTAATCAAATGGCCATCCGGACTATTTACATAGACCCCCCACCCCCCACCGCTGCTACTCACTGTTTATTATCTATGCATAGTCACTTTACAAATGACCTCGACTAACATGATTGATTAGATTTTTTTTAAAACTTTTGTTTATTTAGTAAATATATTATTAACTCTATTTAAGGGCATGTAAGTAAGCATTTCATGGTAAGGAATACAACACCTGTTGTATTCGGCGAATGTGACAAATATATATATTTTTGATTTGATTTGATGGCGTGCTGCATCAGATGACCTGGCCTCCACAATCACCCGACCTCAATGGTCGGGATAGTTTGGGATGAGTTGGACAGCAGAGTGAAGGAAAAGCAGCCAACAAGTGCTCAGCATATGTGGGAACTCCTTCAAGACTGTTGGAAAAGCCTTCCAGGTGAAGCTGGTTGAGAGAATGCCAAGCGTGTTGCAAAGCTTCATCAAGACAAAAGGATGGCTACTTTGAAGAATTTTGACTAGTACTGTATTTTTCAACATCCGTAAAATATGTTTTTTAATTGTCCATACATTATGTATTTTCAGTGTCCGGAAAATATTTTCAAAATTCGGAAAATACTTATTTTCAACTTTAATTCAGAACCGAAATTGAACCTAATTACAACATCTGGAGAATATGTCTTTTCAACGTAATTTTGCTTACTGGGTATCTCCTATTGATATTTGCCGACACAGTATGTTCTTGTTGGAACAAGAGGTAGCCTTGAATCGAACATGTTGTTTACTGTTACGAACCAACAACATGACCCCCCAAGTATGACCTCCAAGAATCATGTTTTCACACAAAAACAAAAGAGACACTCAGACACAGAGGTTAAAATGTTACAGTGGGAAACAGTGGTGGTAAACAGCAACATCCCAAAGCCCTGCATTGCTGAGACCTGTTGGTGTTGCTGTGGGGTTGCCGGGGAAACGGTCAAGCTTATTCTAAGGAGCCCATGAGGGGACCGACCCAAGCTGTCTGCCAACCCTTAATGTCTTTGGTATGTGCACTCATTTTCGCCAAGACAGCACCTATGGCATGGTTCCCCAACTGGCGGCCTACGGGCCGGATTTGGCCCACGGGTGGTTTTTATTTGCCCCCCCCAAGTTTTCCGAGCAAGAAAAAAAAATGTGTTGGACATAAAATACTGTAAAGTCACCAAGGGCCTAATTTATCAATCGTGCATTGGCACAATCTGTACTTAAACCAATGCGTTGTGAGATTTATCCATATGAAGGTTTGAGAGCGTGAGTAAATGTACGCACAGCCACGACCATGTGTATGCACAGGGCCAAGTGGTGGAAAAAGGGGGAACTGCTTGTCAAGCATAGGCATTTCCTGATTGACATCATTGCATTTGGTACGATCAATAAATCCATATCGAGTCATTTGTTAAATTAGAGGTGAAAGTGAAACGGCAGGGTAGCCTAGTGGTTAGAGTGTAGAGGCGGCAGGGTAGCCTAGTGGTTAGAGTGTAGAGGCGGCAGGGTAGCCTAGTGGTTAGAGTGTAGGGGCGGCAGGGTAGCCTAGTGGATAGAGTGTAGAGGCGGCAGGGTATCCTAATGGTTAGAGTGTTGGACGAGTAACCGGAAGGTTGCAAGTTCAAACCCCCGAGTTGACAAGGTACAAATCTGTCTTTCTGCCCCTGAACAGGCCCACTGTTCCTAGGCTGTCATTGAAAATAAGAATTTGTTCTTAACTGACTTGCCTAGTTAAATAAAGGTAAAATAAAAATAACTTTAAAAAATGATGGGAAATGGAATGAGAGAGCTTAACTTGATCCACTGCAGAGAGGGTGGTGGGCCCTTGTTCTGACCGGTGGGCCCTTGTCCTGCAGAAAGTACAATCTTATAGGATTTTTTTTGTGAGGATTTAAAGACCTACTTTAAAAAATCCAAACACGTGCCACTCTCATTCAGATCCAAGTGCTATCCACACTCCAGTTTTTTGGCAATGGGCACTTTTGAGCAAGAGCTTGCAGATCGGGCATCTCATAGCCCTCGATGAGCCAATATTTTGGATGCAATAATCAGCTAAGTGAACAGTAACATTTGATATTTTAGTAGACGCTCTTATTCAGAGCAACTTACAGTTAGTGCATTCATCTTAAGATAGTTTTTAGTTTTATTTTACTAGGCAAGTCAGTTAAGAACAAATTCTTATTTCCAATGACGGCCTACCAGGGAACAGTGGGTTGAATGCCTTGTTCAGAGGCAGAACGACAGATTTTTACCATGTCAGGGGATTCGATCCAGCAACCTTTTAGTTACTGGCCCAGTGCTCTAACCACTAGGCTGCCTACCTGCTACCTGACTACAGACGTAGAAAGTCATTTTTTCCTCAGTAACGTAGCTATGAGTACTAGTCAGAGCTAGAAGGCCGGGGGGGGAGCACAACAGAGTGAGCCGAATAAAGCCTTTTGATTGGTTGTACTCAATCTCTGACACTAGCACCTCTATTTCAGTCTCTGAAATGTTTGTTTTGTTTTTTGGTTGTCCCGTTGTATTTCATGGTATGCCGTTGTAAATGCACAACGGGCTTTACATATTGGATTTTCACCATATTATGGTTCATTCAAATAGCCAAGGTCGAGCACGAGCACTGAGGCTGAGAACAATTAGTATTTATCAATGGTTATCTCCTATCGGTGTGCATATGACACTCGTAGGGTTGTTTAAAATAAATCACACTTTTTTCTATCTGTATGAACATTCTAAATTCCAGTATTCTAAATTCCAGTATTCTAAATTCCAGTATTCTAAATTCCAGTATTTTAGAATAATTTATATGCAATATTGATAAATGAGGCCCCAGGACTTGGAACAATCGAACATGGCCACAGTAAATGTACACACTCAAGGGGAGACGTTAACTGGTGACAAGAACATTACTGAGAGAACAGTCAGTAGTCTCTCTCTCTCTCTCTCCCTGTCCCTCTCTCTCTCTCTGTCTCTCTCCACTCTATGCTGTTACAGCCGTGCACTGTGACCACTGTCTGTGTATCAGTCACAAGGCAGCTCTCACTCTCTGTTTCAACCCAAGGGGAAGGTCACTCTGTTCCTTGTGTTCCAGATATACAGAGACAGACTTCAGTCCACCCATTGTTCTCCGGCGCTCCCAGCCTTACCTTCTGAACCTAACTTTTAGTCCAGACCTCAAGTAGGCATGATGCAGACAGATCCTGTTGCTGTATCAGGTGAACCTGGAGCCAGACCGCGGTGGACACACACACACACACACACACACACACACACACACACACACACACACACACACACACACACACACACACACACACACACACACACACACACACACACACACACACACACACGCACACACACAGAGCCAGTGGATCTGATTAAGATCTGGGGTCTGACCATCAGCCTGCAAACCAACCTACACTCCTAATCTACCTGCTAACTGAATTCTACTGTACACCCAACCTAATCTACCTGCTAACTGAACTCTACTGTACACCCAACCTAATCTACCTGCTAACTGAACTCTACTGTACACCCAACCTAATCTACCTGCTAACTGAACTCTACTGTACACCCAACCTAATCTACCTGCTAACTGAACTCTACTGTACACCCAACCTAATCTACCTGCTAACTGAACTCTACTGTACACCCAACCTAATCTACCTGCTAACTGAACTCTACTGTACACCCAACCTAATCTACCTGCTAACTGAACTCTACTGTACACCCAACCTAATCTACCTGCTAACTGAACTCTACTGTACACCCAACCTAATCTACCTGCTAACTGAACTCTACTGTACACCCAACCTAATCTACCTGCTAACTGAACTGTACTCTACTGTACACCCAACCTAATCTACCTGCTAACTGAACTCTACTGTACACCCAACCTAATCTACCTGCTAACTGAACTGTACTCTACTGTACACCCAACCTAATCTACCTGCTAACTGAACTGTACTCTACTGTACACCCAACCTAATCTACCTGCTAACTGAACTCTACTGTACACCCAACCTAATCTACCTGCTAACTGAACTGTACTGTACACCCAACCTAATCTACCTGCTAACTGAACTCTACTGTACACCCAACCTAATCTACCTGCTAACTGAACTCTACTGTACACCCAACCTAATCTACCTGCTAACTGAACTGTACTCTACTGTACACCCAACCTAATCTACCTGCTAACTGAACTCTACTGTACACCCAACCTAATCTACCTGCTAACTGAACTGTACTCTACTGTACACCCAACCTAATCTACCTGCTAACTGAACTGTACTCTACTGTACACCCAACCTAATCTACCTGCTAACTGAACTGTACTCTACTGTACACCCAACCTAATCTATCAGGCCATCTATCAGATTATATACAGGTTAACTAGCCTATAAACGTTTTCTGTAAGTACAATCAATTATCTGTCATTCATCTGTATCACCAGTCACAACTCTCACTGCCCATGTCAACTGACTCTTCAGCTTTGATTAGTGATGTTGTCTTCAGATCATCAGCAGACAGTGAAAATCAGGCTACTTCTTGACCTGATTCAGTTCAAAACAACCCACGTCATCATCATTCAGTTCCAAGTAGGCCAAGGTTCTGGTTGGTATGCATTACAGTAAATAGGAGAACAGTCGGTGAGGTGGGATGAGACACAGACAGAAACTACAGTGTTGGACCAGGGACAATGATGTGTATCAGAACCCTGGCCCGGCCCAGGGACAATGATGTGTATCAGAACCCTGGCCCGGCCCAGGGACAATGATGTGTATCAGAAACCTGGCCCGGCCCAGGGACAATGATGTGTATCAGAACCCTGACCCGGCCCAGGGACAATGATGTGTATCAGAACCCTGGCCCGGCCCAGGGACAATGATGTGTATCAGAACCCTGGCCCGGCCCAGGGACAATGATGTGTATCAGAACCCTGGCCCGGCCCAGGGACAATGATGTGTATCAGAACCCTGACCCGGCCCAGGGACAATGATGTGTATCAGAACCCTGGCCCGGCCCAGGGACAATGATGTGTATCAGAACCCTGGCCCGGCCCAGGGACAATGATGTGTATCAGAACCCTGGCCCGGCCCAGGGACAATGATGTGTATCAGAACCCTGGCCCGGCCCAGGGACAATGATGTGTATCAGAACCCTGACCCGGCCCAGGGACAATGATGTTTATCAGAACCCTGACCCGGCCCAGGGACAATGATGTGTATCAGAACCCTGGCCCGGCCCAGGGACAATGATGTGTATCAGAACCCTGGCCCGGCCCAGGGACAATGATGTGTATCAGAACCCTGGCCCGGCCCAGGGACAATGATGTGTATCAGAACCCTGGCCCGGCCCAGGGACAATGATGTGTATCAGAACCCTGACCCGGCCCAGGGACAATGATGTTTATCAGAACCCTGACCCGGCCCAGGGACAATGATGTGTATCAGAACCCTGACCCGGCCCAGGGACAATGATGTGTATCAGAACCCTGACCCGGCCCAGGGACAATGATGTGTATCAGAACCCTGACCCGGCCCAGGGACAATGATGTGTATCAGAACCCTGGCCCGGCCAGTAGCCTAGTTGCTGCCCCAGAAATTCTGAGATCTGATAGGTTGTATCTGAATATATTGATAATTTATAGCAACTCGTCAATCTCACCGGAGAAAGCATCCAAGCCAGCAAAACAGCGCCCCTCTGTCCCAGTATGTGTAGCCCATGTATCTGATGCTGTCTGGACAAAAAGAGTATGACACAGGTACAGACACTAAGACAGAGTTGCGCAGTTTGCCTCGATTTGATGTTTTCTCTGGTGAAATAGATTCAGCTTCTTGGTCGAGACAGAGCCGTGGGGGCGGTGCTTGGCATGAGGCCCCCTGCTAATTGGTCAGGTCACATATCTCACGGTCGAATGGGCGTCATCCCATTGGGCACCTAGGCACCTGGGCACGGGGCTATCCAGATGCCAACGCAAGGAATGGCCCCCTCATAGTGGGCACCGTCCTTAAAAGGTTTCACACCCTAAACCCATCGCCTCTCCTGCCAGAATCCCTTTTCCCCACCAACATATGGCTCTTTACTGTTCCCTCTCTCTACCTCCCTCTTTCTACCTCCCTCTCTCCTCCCTCTCTCTACCTCCCTCTTTCTACCTCCCTCTCTCCTCCCTCTCCCTACCTCCCTCTCTCCTCCCTCTCTCTACCTCCCTCTCTCCTCCCTCTCACCTCCCTCTCTCCACCTCCCTCTCTCCTCCCTCTCACCTCCCTCTCTCTACCTCCCTCTCTCCTCCCTCTTACCTCCCTCTCTCCTCCCTCTCACCTCCCTCTCTCTCCCTCTCCCTAGCCCTTTCTGTACATGCCAACTGTCTTTCTGTTGTCATTAAACTCTGTGGTCCTTTTTTTTAAGGATATTTATGGCTCAGGAAACATCCCAAACAGCAAAGAGATCACAGCTTGGTCAGTATATGGGATGTGTTGGTGCGTTAGCCTTCAGAGTACGAGCCAATAGCACCAACCAGAGCCATAGCCAACACTGCAAGGGGATTTAATTTCAATGCACTGTCACTGAGAAGGAGTAAATGAGTGTGATGTTTCCAGTCTCGTCGCTTGGCAAAGAGGCCGTCACTAAATTGTTCAGAAATAATGTACGCTGCCTCTGTTTGGGCTTGGCTCTCGTTTAGGTGTGAGATATAGTTTGTGTGTGTGTGTGTGTGTGTGTGTGTGTGTGTGTGTGTGTGTGTGTGTGTGTGTGTGTGTGTGTGTGTGTGTGTGTGTGTGTGTGTGTGTGTGTGTGTGTGTGCGCGTGCGTGCGTGTGTGTGTGCGCGCGTGCGTGTGTGTGTGTGTGTTTTGGGAGGAATTTAGGGAGGGAGGTTTGTGTAAGTGACGCTTTCGAATGGGCCATATGTTGTCCCCAGCTTGCCGTTGCCACACCGATGGGTTTGGATCATTTAACACATTCTGACAATGTGTCAGTTGAGCTCTGTGTGTGTGTGTGTGTGTGTGTGTGTGTGTGTGTGTGTGTGTGTGTGTGTGTGTGTGTGTGTGTGTGTGTGTGTGTGTGTGTGTGTGTGTGTGTGTGTGTGTGTGTGTGTGTGTGTGTGTGTGTGTGTGTGTGTGTGTGTGTGTGTGTGCGTGTGTGTGTTCTCCTCTCACATTCCAGGGCCCATGCTGCCCCTTCCTCCTGCAGTCACCTTGTTCTCCAAGAGCTGCGACTCCCGTGCCAAGTTCCCTGGACACTCCCTTTCATACAAACACATACATTCTGCATATATCCCCAGTATCTATCTACTGTATTTATCTACAGTAACTATCTACATTATCTAGCTACATTATCTATCTACAGTATCTATCCCCAGTATCTATCTACTGTATTTATCTACAGTAACTATCTACATTATCTAGCTACATTATCTATCTATAGTATCTATCCCCAGTATCTATCTACTGTATTTATCTACAGTAACTATCTACATTATCTAGCTACATTATCTATCTACAGTATCTATCCCCAGTATCTACCTACTGTATTTATCTACAGTAACCAGCTACATTATCTAGCTACATTATCTATCTATAGTATCTATCCCCAGTATCTATCTACTGTATTTATCTACAGTAACCAGCTACATTATCTAGCTACATTATCTATCTACAGTATCTAGCTACATTATATATCTACAGTATCTATCCCCAGTATCTATCTACTGTATTTATCTACAGTAACTATCTACATTATCTAGCTACATTATCTATCTACAGTATCTAGCTACATTATATATCTACAGTATCTATCCCCAGTATCTATCTACTGTATTTATCTACAGTAACCAGCTACATTATCTAGCTACATTATCTATCTATAGTATCTATCTACTGTATTTATCTACAGTAACCAGCTACATGATCTATCTACATTATCTATCTACAGTATCTATCCCCAGTATCTATCTACTGTATTTATCTACAGTAACTATCTACATTATCAAGCTACATTATCTATCTATAGTATCTATCTACTGTATTTATCTACAGTAACCAGCTACATTATCTATCTACATTATCTATCTACAGTATCTATCCCCAGTATCTATCTACTGTATTTATCTACAGTAACCAGCTACATTATCTAGCTACATTATCTATCTATAGTATCTATCCCCAGTATCTATCTACTGTATTTAGATACAGTATATATCCCCAGTACCTATCTACTGTATTTATCTACAGTAACTATCTACATTATATATCTATAGTATCTATCTACATTATCTATCTATCTACATTACCTCTCTACATTATCGATCTATAGTATCTACAGTTGAAGTCAGAAGTTTACATCAACTTAGGTTGGAGTCATTAAAACTAGTTTTTCAACCACTCCACAAATTTCTTGTTAACAAACTATAGTTTTGGCAAGTCGGTTAGGACATCTACCTTGTGCACGACACAGACAGATGATTTCACTTATAATTCACTGCATCACAATTCCAGTGGGTCAGAAGTTTACATACACTAAGTTGACTGTGCCTTTAAACAGCTTGGAAAATTCCAGGAAATTATGTCATGACTTTAGAAGCTTCTGATCGACTAATTGACATCATTTGAGTCAATTGGAGGTGTACCTGTGGATGTATTTCAAGGCCTACCTTCAAACTCAGTGCCTCATTGCTTGACATCATTGTAAAATCAAAAGAAATCAGCCAAGACCTCAGAAAAAAATTGTAGACCTCCACAAGTCTAGTTCATCCTCAGAAGCAATTTCCAAATGCCTGAAGGTACCACGTACATCTGTACAAACAAAGTATAAACACCATGGGACCACGCAGACGTCATACCGCTCAGGAAGGAGACGCGTTCTGTCTCCTAGAGATGAACGTACTTTGGTGCGAAAAGTGCAAATCAATCCCAGAACAACAGCAAAGGACTTTGTGAAGATGCTGGAGGAAACAGGTATAAAAGTATCTGTATCCACAGTAAAACTAGTTCTATATCGACATAACCTGAAAGGTCGCTCAGCAAGGAAAAAGCCACTGCTCCAAAACCGCCATAAAAAAGCCAGACTACGGTTTGTAACTGCACATGGGGACAAAGATCGTACTTTTTGGAGAAATGTCCTCTGGTCTGATGAAACAAAAATAGAACTGTTTAGCCATAATGAACATTGTTATGTTTGGAAGAAAAAGGGGGAGGCTTACAAGCCGAAGAACACCATCCCAACCCTGAAGCACAGGGGTGGCAGCATAATGTTGTGGGGGTGCTTTGCTGCAGCAGGGACTGGTGCACTTCACAAAATAGATGGCTTCATGACTATGTGGATATATTGAAGCAACATCTCAAGACATCAGTCAGGAAGTTAAAGCTTGGTCACAAATGGGTCTTCCAAATGGACAATGACCCCAAGCATACTTCCAAAGTTGTGGAAAAATGGCTTAAGGACAACAAAGTCAAGGTATTGGAGTGGCCATCACAAAGCCCTGACCTCAATCCCATAGAAAAATTGTGTGTGCGGGCAAGGAGGCCTACAAACCTGACTCAGTTACACCAGCTCTGTCAGGAGGAATGGGCCAAAATTCACCCAACTTATTGTGGGAAGCTTGTGGAAGGCTACCCAGAACGTTTGACCCAAGTTAAACAATTTAAAGGCAATGCTACCAAATACTAATTGAGTGTATGTAAACTTCTGACCCACTGGGAATGTGATGAAAGAAATAAAAGCTGAAATAAATCATTCTCTCTATTATTATTCTGACATTTCACATTCTTAAAATAAAGTGGTGATCCTAACTAACCTAAAACAGGGAATTTTTACTAGGATTAAATGTCAGGAATTGTGAATGCGTTTAAATGTATTTGGATAAGGTACACTATCTATCTATAGTATCTATCTACATTATCCATCTACAGAATCCATCTACAGTATCTAGCTACAGTAGCTATCTACATTATTTATCTACATTCTCCAACTACATTATCTATCTACAGTATCTATCTACATGATATATCTACATTATCTATCTACATTATATATCTACAGTATTTATCTACAGTAACTATCTACAGTAACTATTTACATTATCTATCTACAGTAACTATCTACAGAGTATCTATCTACAGTAACTATCTACAGTATCTATCTACAGTATCTATCTACAGTAACTATCTACAGTATCTATCTACAGTATCTATCTACAGTATCTATCTACAGTAACTATCTACAGTATCTATCTACAGTAACTATCTACAGTATCTATCTATAGTATATATCTACAGTAACTATCTACAGTATCTATCTACAGTAACTATCTACAGTAACTATCTACAGTATCTATCTACAGTAACTATCTACAGTATCTATCTACAGTATCTATCTACAGTATCTTTCTACAGTAACTATCTACAGTAACTATCTACAGTATCTATCTACAGTATCTATCTACAGTAACTATCTACAGTAACTATCTACAGTATCTATCTACAGTATCTATCTATAGCATCTATCTATAGCATCTATTTACAGTAACTATCTACAGTAACTATCTACAGTAACTATCTACAGTATCTATCTACAGTAACTATCTACAGTAACTATCTACAGTAACTATCTACAGTAACTTTTTGTTATTATTTCAAGCATTGATTAAATGAAATATATTTTTGCATCTTCGCCTCCTTGGTTTATTTCCTTTTGATGGTTTGAGTGCCTCGGTTATTCTACACACGTAGACCTACTGCACAGTAGTAACACAGTGAGAGAAGACCCTGACATACAGTAGTAACACAGAGAGAGAAGACCCTGACATACAGTAGTAACACAGAGAGAGAAGACCCTGACATACAGTAGTAACACAGAGAGAGAAGACCCTGACATACAGTAGTAACACAGTGAGAGAAGACCCTGACATACAGTAGTAACACAGAGAGAGAAGACACTGACATACAGTAGTAACACAGAGAGAGAAGACCCTGACATACAGTAGTAACACAGAGAGAGAAGACCCTGACATACAGTAGCAACACAGAGAGAGAAGACCCTGACATACAGTAGTAACACAGAGAGAGAAGACCCTGACATACAGTAGTAAACACAGAGAGAGAAGACCCTGACATACAGTAGCAACACAGAGAGAGAAGACCCTGACATACAGTAGTAAACACAGAGAGAGAAGACCCTGACATACAGTAGTAACACAGAGAGAGAAGACTCTGACATACAGTAGCAACACAGAGAGAAGACCCTGACATACAGTAGTAACACAGAGAGAGAAGACCCTGACATACAGTAGTAACACAGAGAGAGAAGACCCTGACATACAGTAGTAACACAGAGAGAGAAGACTCTGACATACAGTAGCAACACAGAGAGAAGACCCTGACATACAGTAGTAACACAGAGAGAGAAGACCCTGACATACAGTAGTAACACAGAGAGAGAAGACCCTGACATACAGTAGTAACACATCGAGAGAAGACCCTGACATACAGTAGTAACACAGAGAGAGAAGACCCTGACATACAGTAGTAACACAGAGAGAGAAGACCCTGACACACCACAAATAAACTAAAGAAATGTCATCAGTGAAATTAAACATTTCTCCAAACCTCTTCCCAAATGTTTATTGGCACACACACACTCCGACACGCACTCCGACACACACTCCGACGCACACTCCGACACACACTCCGACGCACACTCCGACACACACTCCAACACGCACTCCGACACCCACTCCGACACCCACTCCGACACACACTCCGACACACACTCCGACACGCACTCCGACACACACTCCGACGCACACTCCGACACACACTCCGACGCACACTCCGACACACACTCCAACACGCACTCCAACACGCACTCCGACACCCACTCCGACACACACTCCGACACGCACTCCGACACACACTCTGACACACACTCCGACATGTCAAGGACAAAGCTTGGGATGCAGGCAGGCTGTGAAAGCGTGGTGGGTGTACAGAGTGCAGTGGGCCTGACAGGTGCCATCGTGGCTCCAGGTGCAGCTGTACTGAATTTCGGCTATACTGAACTCTTATAATTTCACATTCCCCTGTTCTTATCTATGGACACGAAGTCTAAGTGAGTGAAGCTGGGTTTGTTCCTATACTGACATGGAATTGCAAACATTCTCTTATCTGACAGTATCTATACCCAGTATCTATCTACATTATATATCTACAGTATCTATACCCAGTATCTATCTACATTATCTATCTACAGTATCTATACCCAGTATCTATCTACATTATATATCTACAGTATCTATACCCAGTATCTATCTACATTATCTATCTACAGTATCTATACCCAGTATCTATCTACATTATCTATCTACAGTATCTATACCCAGTATCTATCTACATTATATATCTACAGTATCTATACCCAGTATCTATCTACATTATCTATCTACAGTATCTATACCCAGTATCTATCTACATTATCTATCTACAGTATCTATACCCAGTATCTATCTACATTATATATCTACAGTATCTATACCCAGTATCTATCTACATTATCTATCTACAGTATCTATACCCAGTATCTATCTACATTATCTATCTACAGTATCTATACCCAGTATCTATCTACATTATATATCTACAGTATCTATACCCAGTATCTATCTACATTATCTATCTACAGTATCTATACCCAGTATCTATCTACATTATATATCTACAGTATCTATACCCAGTATCTATCTACATTATATATCTACAGTATCTATACCCAGTATCTATCTACATTATATATCTACAGTATCTATACCCAGTATCTATCTACATTATATATCTACAGTATCTATACCCAGTATCTATCTACATTATATATCTACAGTATCTATACCCAGTATCTATCTACATGATCTATCTACATTATCTATACCCAGTATCTATCTACATGATCTATCTACATGATCTATCTACATTATCTATACCCAGTATCTATCTACATTTCTACATTATATATCTACAGTATCTATACACAGTATCTATCTACATTATATATCTACATTATCTATCCCAAGTATATCTGTACATTATCTATCAGCATTATATATTTACAGTATCTATCCCCAGTATCTATCTACATTATACAGTATCTATCCCCAGTATCTATCTACATTATATATCTACAATATCTATACCCAGTATCTATCTACATTATATATCTACCATATCTATACCCAGTATCTATCTACATTTCTACATTATATATCTACAGTATCTATCCCCAGTATCTAGCTACATTATATATCTACAGTATCTATACCCAGTATCTATCTACATTATCTAGCTACATTATATATCTACAGTATCTATCCCAAGTATCTATCTACATTATCTATCAACATTATATATTTACAGTATCTATCCCCAGTATCTATTTACATTATATATCTACAGTATCTATACCCAGTATCTATCTACATTATCTAGCTACATTATATATCTACAGCATCTATCCCCAGTATCTATCTACATTATCTAGCTACATTATATATCTACAGCATCTATCCCCAGTATCTATCTACATTATCTAGCTACATTATATATCTACAGCATCTATCCCCAGTATCTATCTACATTATCCAACAACATTATCTATTTAAAGTATCTATTACCAGTATCTATCTACATTATCTATCAACATTATATATTTACAGTATCTATCCCCAGTATCTATCTACATTATCTATCAACATTATCTATTTACAGTATCTATCCCCAGTATCTACCTATCTGCAGACATGATCTTATCTGAAAAATGTAATAAATGTAACTGCCATTTAATGCTTTACCCACAATGCACAAGAACAGTAGCACACCCATCCCCCTCATCCTTCATCCTTCACCCTCAAAGCCCTCATCCTTCACCCATCCCCCTCAAACCCCTCATCCTTCACCCATCCCCCCCAAACCCCTCATCCTTCACCCTTCACCCTCAAACCCCTCATCCTTCACCCTTCACCCTCAAACCCCTCATCCTTCACCCATCCCCCTCAAACCCCTCATCCTTCACCCTTCACCCTCAAACCCCTCATCCTTCACCCTCAAACCCCTCATCCTTCACCCATCCCCCTCAAACCCCTCATCCTTCACCCATCCCCCCCAAACCCCTCATCCTTCACCCTTCACCCTCAAACCCCTCATCCTTCACCCTTCACCCTCAAACCCCTCATCCTTCACCCATCCCCTCCAACCCCTCATCCTTCACCCTTCACCCTCAAACCCCTCATCCTTCACCCATCCCCCTCAAACCCCTCATCCTTCACCCATCCCCCAAACCCCTCATCCTTCACCCATCCCCCTCAAACCCCTCATCCTTCACCCTTCACCCTCAAACCCCTCATCCTTCACCCATCCCCCTCAAACCCCTCATCCTTCACTCATCCCCCTCAAACCCCTCATTCTTCACCCATCCCCCTCAAACCCCTCATCCTTCACCCATCCCCCTCAAACCCCTCATCCTTCACCCTTCCCCCTCAAACCCCTCATCCTTCACCCATCCCCCTCAAACCCCTCATCCTTCACCCATCCCCCAAACCCCTCATCCTTCACCCATCCCCCTCAAACCCCTCATCCTTCACCCTTCACCCTCAAACCCCTCATCCTTCACCCATCCCCCTCAAACCCCTCATCCTTCACTCATCCCCCTCAAACCCCTCATTCTTCACCCATCCCCCTCAAACCCCTCATCCTTCACCCATCCCCCTCAAACCCCTCATCCTTCACCCTCCACACCATTCACACCCCTACCCTTCACACCCCTCACCATTCACCCTCCACACCATTCACCCTTCTCACCCTTCACACCTCCACACCCTTCACACCCCTCACCATTCACCCTCAAACCCTTTCAACCTCCTCACCCCTCCTCACCCTCCACACCCCTCCACACCCCTCCTCACCCCTCCTCACCCTCCACACCCCTCCTCACCCCTCCTCACCCTCCTCACCCCTCCTCACCCTCCTCACCCCTCCTCACCCTCCTCACCCCTCCTCACCCCTCCACATCCCTAACCCCTCACCCACCTCACTGGGCTACTGGCTCCTAAGAGAACAATAGCGATAAGAGACTTTCTTTAGGGGGTGGAATCCCCTGCCCGGTCCCTATCCCCCAAGCTCTGTTTCTAGTTTCAACACATTCCTACGGACCTGGGAAGACGTCCATTAGAGGCCACATAAACTATTGAAGAACATCGGTGTTCAAAGCAAAAAGGGGAATGGTTTGTTAAAGGAGAAGTAGTCTATGTGATCATGTTATATTATGAAAACAAATGCCAAACGAAAAATGGCAATAAAACAAAGTTACAATTATATTCCTCTAAATTGTATTTTTATTTTTATCTAGACCTATGTGGAAATTCGACTTGTTTTGAACAAACCAAGTAGACCGAGGGCCATGCCATACTCCAGATTTAAAAAAAGATAAACTTTTCAATCATGATGAGATATCAACCTTTCCCTGCACGGTGATTAAATCTAAACCAACACTTACTTGGCATAGTCGCGCTTGCAGTAAAGTTTCTGGTCCCGGAGAAAGCAAGTGTTCTTGAGCGGATCGCCACACGCCACGCACCGGACGCATTGCTCATGCCATAGGCCATCAATGACGCTAAGCAGGTACTTGTCATGGATGAGGCGGTGGCATCCCACACACACAGTCGGTGTTAAATCTACCCCAGAAAATAAGACAATAACGTTTGGTTAATTAGTCCAACATAAAATCCCGATGTTTCTTATATCGAAATATGTGTAGTATTGAATCAGTAATTATTTGAAAAGCCTAAAACCTAAAGCATTATATATTTAATCAATTGCAATATAAATGTTGACTCACAATTTTCTAGGATAGAATACATATTAGGCTCAACAAATACGTAATTTAAACATTAAACATATAAATATTATCTACAGTGACCGGCTGTAAAAATATATATGCGTCACAACTTTGCTGCAAAAATATTTTATGGACGTGATAATTGCAGTCTATTTTAACAAGTCGTTTTTAATAAGTCGATTTTAAAAAAAAAAAAAAAACGTATTTAAAAGTCATGCATGCATTGTTTTTAAAGTGATTTTTGTTATTGCTAGTTGTTTGTTTGTTGTTAAAGCCTATTCAATTCCGTAGTTGTCAATACTCACCCAGTACAGATGCAGGATATCCTTCCCCCATAGTTTCATCCAACACAGTTCTGCGAGGGGAAAATAATTGTCAGCCTTGTGGAATTATATATATATATATATATATATATCCTTCCTGAGATGTCAATCAGTGATTGAGTTTTATTTAATAAAATAAAAAAAAATCGCTGTTGAGTTCATAGGTCGAACTCAAATCAAATCAACGTTTAGGCCTATTGGTCGTATACACAGTCTTGCAGATGTTATCTCAAGCGCTGTGAAATGGTTATATTTCCAGCTTCAACAATGCAGCAATATCTAGCAATATAATACACACATAATCCAAACGTCATGAACAAGAAATGAAGACCTATAAGAATGAGCAATGACAAAAACGAGCAAGTCAGTGTCCGAAATATAAATATATATGTAAACCAATGTGAACGGTGTGTATCGACTGTATATGAAAACTGGAATACACCCGGAAATAGAAATCAAATAGGTTAAATACAAATAAAACATTTTACATTACCAGGATGTTCTTCTGTTTATGTCGATATTTTAGAATCTATTTTCTGATATATTCCATTCGAATCTCTTCTGGATTGATGCCCTGGTCGAGTTGGATGAAGAAGACCGGAGAAAACTTTCCCAGCCGACTCGAGCGTTTCCAATTCCTCTTCTTAGTGCTGCTCCTCGTTATTGAGCATGTATCTATCAATTCATCTATTAGTCCGAGACAGAGAGACAGAAAGACAGACAGAGAGAGGGGGACAGAGAGAGAGAGAGAGAGAGAGAGAGAGAGGTACGTTTAAGAAAGCACCTACACAGTGTTAGTGTTCGCTTTTCCTTCTACCCCCATCTCCGTCTCAGACTCCATGCGCACCCTGGCAAGTTCCTCACAGCAGTATGTTATACGAAGTTAATACCTGCACACCTCAAAAAGCTTAAAGACTATACATGACTTACTTTCATTAAAACAATAAAACGCCTAATGCGTATGTGAAACTAGAATAAAAGGATACTTTTACAAAACAGAATATAAAATAAAAACTATTTACTTATAACATCACCTATGTATTATGCTTATTCAGGACATTTGATTCATTTACGGTGACACATTTGTCATCTAAAATTATATTTGATATTGAAGATTGAACATATAAGCCTAAAGCTGTTCAAAATTGTCCTTTCAGGTCTACTTGTCGATATAGGAAAATATTTCTCAAAACATGGTGGCACGTATATCTTGCAGTTTGCTTCTTGTTTTAAGGCTACTGATTCATTTAAATGTAGCCTAGGCTAAAACTTATCTTAATAAATTAGGATACCATTTGATTATCTTGATGCAGGCTTACAAACGTTATTTATGGGCTAATTTACATTATTAGGCTGGTTCTTTTTTATTTTCATCCCATGTAATCGCTATTCTCGGGAAATGAAAACGAAACAATAATGGTTAAAAAGAAAAATAGCTACATTTGTTCCTTGGGCCAAAGGGGTCACATAGAAATGATCGCATATTTTCATTCTACTACAATGTGAGCATACGATATTCAGTATCGACAATAAAAATCGTCCAAAAACGAAGCTGGAGAAATGTAGATAGACGCCTGAATTCGACAGGTAGCCTAGAGGCAACGCTCACCGGTGGCCCGGCCGGGTGTATCACCTCGCCTGCCAGCCATCCCGGAGTCCCACGGGTGGTGGTGAGACCAGGATCACGGAAGCTTTCCCAGTCACATCTCACCCACGTTCTTAATTCAGAGGATTCTGTTCTTTATACATTCATTCCTCTGTTCTTTGCACTGGCTATGAGTTTATATTGGCCTTCCTCTATCGTTTAAATACAACACACAGCACATTGTCAGCTTCTACAGCTGAGAACACGCGTATGGCATTTAAGCCCTGAACAGCGCCTGACAGGCAGCCTGTCTCCCAGGCATGCAGCCCACCAAAACCAGTGCCAATCACATGCAAGGAACAACGAGCCATAGAGCCACATTCAAACAAAGCCAGAAAGCTAAAGGGAAAAAAGGTAATATGGCTAGCATCTTTCACAATTAAGGAAACTTTATAATCATATATCACTGATATTATATCAGACTGATTTGTTGTAGATGAACAATAGTTAGCTAGGCAGTCTTGTTAGCTAGCTAGCTAGTTATCTATGCTAGTTGTTATCTTGCGTAACTGATATGCTTATAATTATAAGGGACACTTGATGTTTTGTGGATACTATTTACATTTACAGAGCTCCATTCCTGACAGGCTGATCAGATTAGCTTTAAGCCTCAAACCTTGATAAGATTCAATAGCAGCCTCAGAAGCAGATACATTTAGATGCTGCCTTGTAGGATGTTTCATGAGCAAATCTCCATGCAGGCATATTAACAGTCAAAGTGCCTTATAGGCTGATGCATATTTATTTATTTATTTTTACCTTTATTTAACCAGGCAAGTCAGTTATGAACACATTCTTACAGATTTGTACCTTGTCAGCTCGGGGGTTTGAACTCGCAACCTTCCGGTTCCTTGTTGACTGAATGAACCCCTTCCCTCCTCTATGCCAGGTCCCTGTGTCGCTCCAGACTAGCTAGGTCTCTAGGCAACATGACTGTAGTGGCCAGTGACAGACAGCCAGTGTGCTGCGAGCCCAGTGGCTTCCACAGAGGCACAGCCAACAACACAGAGAACGCAGGCAACCCAGCCAGCACAGGCAACCTGCCCAACTTAAACATGCCGAAAGCCACTCAGAAGGAAAGCCCACCTATAGCCCCTCCTCAATCCCTTTCTCTGGGCTCAACCTCACTCTCTCCTACTCTGTGGGTCCCATTGTTCTACAAGGGTATTCACATAACCCTTTTATTTTTCATTTTTAATGTCTCTCCTAACAGACACACTGTGTCCAAAGGATGGAAACCTCTATGTTCTTTACAATCAGTTTACTTTATGAGACTATGGTATCTATTTCCCTTCTCTCTCTCTCTCTCTCTCTCTCTCTCTCTCTCTCTCTCTCTCTCTCTCTCTCTCTCTCTCTCTCTCCCTCCCTCTCCCTCCCTCCCTGTCTCTCTCTCTCCCTCCCTCCCTGTCTCTCTCTCTCCCTCCCTCTCCCTCCCTCCCTGTCTCTCTCTCTCTCTCTCTCTCTCTCCTAACATTGTATGTCTCACTGCTCTGTTCTATGCTGTTGTGTTTGTGTGTTCAGGCTAAGGGGGGTTCAGCTTTCTTTCAGCTCCTGCAAATTGAGATTCTTGTCTTCATTTCTTAAGAGGGACTGGGTTTATTTGACTTGAATCAGTCCAGTCTATTGTTAATTTAGGGGATGATGTTGATGAATAAATCTGATTGTCTCTAATTGTGAATGGGAAGGACGAGTGATCGGTTCGTTTGGAATTAATATGCCACAAGTGTCACGTCCTGACCGTAGTTCCTTTTTTTTATGTCTCTGTTTTAGGTTGGTCAGGGCGTGAGTTGGGGTGGGCATTCTATGTTTTGTTTTCTAGGTTTTCTATTTCTATGTGTTTGGCCTGGTATGGTTCCCAATCAGAGGCAGCTGGCAATCGTTGTCTCTGATTGAGAACCATACTTAGGCAACCTGTTTCCCACTAGGGGTTGTGGATAGTTGTTTTCTGTGTCTGTGGTTTCCATACAGAACTTTTTCGGTTTTATTTCATTTATTTCTCTTGGGTTTTTGTATTCTGTGTTCAGTTTAATAAATACATTATGGACACTTACCAACGCTGCGCATTGGTCTGATATTTCACACTCCTCGTCAGAGGAAGAAGATAATCGTTACAACAAGACACTTCTTTTGTTTATATTTCACTGTTTTTATCATGGGAACAGAAGTTTAACATGAAGTGGGTGTGTCTTAAAATGGCCCTATTCCCTGTATAATACATTACTAGTCCTGACCAGAAGTAGTGGGAATAGAGGGTCATTTCAGGTGTACACTCTCATTACTTGATTGTTTACGTACTAGTAGAAGGATGCCAATGTAACAGTATAACTTTAGACCGTCCCCTCGCCCAAACCCGGGCGCAAACCAGGGACCCTCTGCACACATCAACAACAGTCACCAACGAAGTATCGTTACCCATCGCTCCACAAAAGCCGCAGCCCTTTGCAGAGCAAGGGGAACCACTACTTCAAGGTCTCAGAGCAAGGGGAACCACTACTTCAAGGTCTCAGAGCAAGGGGAACCACTACTTCAAGGTCTCAGAGCGAGTGACGTCACCGATTGAAACGCTATTTAGCGCTGAACCACCACTAACTAAGCTAGCCGTTTCACATCCGTTACACCAACCCATACTGATCTTGAACCGTAAGACTAAAATGTAAATCTGATTGTTGATGGAGGTCCTTCTGAGCTAGGCAATTCTCAGATGTCTTAAGCTTTGTATGACATGGATCAGTTCATGGATCAGTTGTTTGGAAGTTGAGATGTTTTGTAGATTAAATCATTTGTGAAAAGCCAAGTTCAAGTCATCCCTCTAGAGAACAAGCACAATGTCTACTGTAGGAGGTATTCTCTTCTGGGCCGGCAGCCTCGAGAGTTTTAACATGTTTAAATGTCTACTGTCGGAGGTATTCTCTTCTGGGCCGGCAGCCTCGAGAGTTTTAACATAATATAATAATATATGCCATTTAGCAACATGTTTAAATGTCTACTGTCGGAGGTATTCTCTTCTGGGCCAGCAGCCTCGAGAGGGTTAACACGTTTAAATGTCTACTGTAGGAGGTATTCTCTTCTGGGCCTGCAGCCTCGAGAGGGTTAACACGTTTAAATGTCTACTGTAGGAGGTATTCTCTTCTGGGCCTGCAGCCTCGAGAGGGTTAACACGTTTAAATGTCTACTGTAGGGGGTATTCTCTTCTGGGCCGGCAGCCTCGAGAGGGTTAACACGTTTAAATGTCTACTGTAGGAGGTATTCTCTTCTGGGCCGGCAGCCTCGAGAGGGTAAACACGTTTAAATGTCTACTGTAGGGGGTATTCTCTTCTACGAGCATCTTTCAGAATGCTGCAGATAGAAATGCAGTACATAGAATACATTCTACAATGCCACCCTATTGGATAATATATGGTTTGTCCACATTGTACATTCTCATTTCAATCTGCATGCTGTGTTTCACTTAACATGCCCCTGGCTTTCTTTCTGTCTCCTGTGAAGCTTCTAGTCGGTTGTCTTTTTTCGTTGAGCTGCTGTACTTAAACTGGAAATAAGTAATTTGATAGACTGAAAACAATGAATTTGTACTTTGCAAATATTGTTGCACTTGTTTTGATGAACCATACTATCAGATAGTAATCAGCCTTATATACAAGACGGTCCTAAAGGGGCTGTCTAATCTCATTCATGATTATCACGGACTAAACATCTACTCAGAGCACATGGAATACAGCAGCCTTTTAAAATAGAAATACCCCCACTTATACTCACCATTGTCTTTGACAGTTATTTACTTGGGACCAGAGTCAGACATTTGTCATTTATAGAAGAGTGTCGATGTTCCGCGCATTTGCTACACAAGAACCACCGGAATGTTCTGTCCATTCACTACTCACCATCACACTTCATTGTACCAGATTAGAGCAACTGAGAACAGGAGCTGGATAGTGGTTGCTGATCATGTACATTTTTCATGAACCAATTATTGGCAAAAGATCTGGTTGGTCAAAAGCCCCCCCCCCCCCAAAAAAAATGTGGGCAAAATATCAGAATTAGGCTGCCTGTCTAAAAATGATGCCCCTAGTGTGTTCGGTGGTGAGTGATCTGAATGTTCAGCCTGTAGCTGTACATCTATGAAGTCATCACTGAGGGACATCATGTAAAACAGCCCTAACTGGAACTGGTCATACTATACATCTATGAAGTCATCACTGAGGGACATCATGTAAAACAGCCCTAACTGAAACTGGTAAGACTATACATCTATGAAGTCATCATTGAGGGACATCATGTAAAACAGCCCTAACTGGAACTGGTAAGACTATACATCTATGACGTCATCACTGAGGGACATCATGTAAAACAGCCCTAACTGAAACTGGTAAGACTATACATCTATGAAGTCATCACTGAGGGACATCATGTAAAACAGCCCTAACTGGAACTGGTCAGACTATACATCTATGACGTCATCACTGAGGGACATCATGTAAAACAGCCCTAACTGGAACTGGTAAGACTATACATCTATGACGTCATCACTGAGGGACATCATGTAAAACAGCCCTAACTGGAACTGGTAAGACTATACAACTATGAAGTCATCACTGAGGGACATCATGTAAAACAGCCCTAACTGGAACTGGTAAGACTATACATCTATGAAGTCATCACTGAGGGACATCATGTAAAACAGCCCTAACTGGAACTGGTCAGACTATACATCTATGACGTCATCACTGAGGGACATCATGTAAAACAGCCCTAACTGGAACTGGTAAGACTATACATCTATGAAGTCATCACTGAGGGACATCATGTAAAACAGCCCTAACTGGAACTGGTAAGACTATACATCTATGAAGTCATCACTGAGGGACATCATGTAAAACAGCCCTAACTGGAACTGGTAAGACTATACATCTGTCAGACTATACATCTCATGACGTCTTCACTGAGGGACATCATGTCAAAACAGCCCTAACTGAAACTGGTAAGACTATACATCTATGAAGTCATCACTGAGGGACATCATGTAAAACAGCCCTAACTGAAACTGGTAAGACTATACATCTATGAAGTCATCACTGAGGGACATCATAAAACAGCCCTAACTGGAACTGGTAAGACTAAAACAGTCCCTAACTGAAACTGGTAAGACTATACATCTATGAAGTCATCACTGAGGGACATCATGTAAAACAGCCCTAACTGGAACTGGTCAGACTATACATCTATGACGTCATCACTGAGGGACATCATGTAAAACAGCCCTAACTGGAACTGGTCAGACTATACATCTATGACGTCATCACTGAGGGACATCATGTAAAACAGCCCTAACTGGAACTGGTAAGACTCAAGTGTGTAAAGGACACAACAGACCAACAGGAAACGTCAGCCGTGCGCAGCAGATCACCTGTTGGGTGTCGACGAACTGTGGCCAATCAACACGTAGAGAATCATTAGGAAAATTAACAGAAAGTGACTGCCGATATTCTGTGGTCTGAGAGGCTGTGCCGCTGCTGTTTCAATGGCCGACGTTAGTGTTGGTCTGTCGTGTCCTGAATAGGGAACAAAGTAAGACGAGACCGAGCCACATCATCTTCGGTAATGCATCTATTGTCACCGGTCTAATTCAACGTTGCCTCCACAGTGTTCCTATCAGAACACATACGCTGGGAGGAGAAATAACACCAGCATGTACACAAGAACCAGTGTGTTGGAATAGCATCAACAACAACAAAAAACAACAACAACAGTGCTTAAATAATAATCATTAATAAAGTGCAATCCATTTCACCAGGAGGCAATCCTTTGTAGTCTTGGTCAGAGAAGTGATCTGGCCACAGCTAAAGCAGAGAGTCCTCAGGGTGGTCTGGGTTTGTGGCGAGGACATAAACCCGAAGAGAAGCACAACAAGACATATGACCATAAGGCGTGTTTGCGGAATAAGATAGGATTCTAATAGATTGTTTTCATTGCTTCTAGTCATTGGCAGACTGGAGAAAAGCGGCTGTCCTCTTCCTCTTCCTCCACAGACGCCGCCTTCACATTATAGTGGATGAAATGTCAAATATGAACAAGAATGGAAACACATCAACTTTAACACAAATAAAATGCCAAATTGTTTATCCATTTATGGGTCCTGCCAAAGGTCAAGTTCCGCAGTTTAGCCTATCGAGTGGTGCAGTGGTCTAAGGCACTGCATTGCAATGTGCCACTAGAGATCCTGGTTCGAGTCCAGGCTGTGTCGCAGCCGGCCGTGACCGGGAGACCCATGGGGCGGTGCACAATTGGCCCAGCGTCGTCCGGGTTATGGGGAGGGTTTGGCCCAGCGTCGTCCGGGTTATGGGGAGGGTTTGGCCCAGCGTCGTCCGGGTTATGGGGAGGGTTTGGCCCAGCGTCGTCCGGGTTATGGGGAGGGTTTGGCCCAGCGTCGCCCGGGTTATGGGGAGGGTTTGGCCCAGCGTTGTCCGGGTTAGGGTAGGGGAGGGTTTGGCCGGCAGAGATGCCCTTGACCCATCGCGCACTAGCGACTCCTGTGGCGGGCCGGGCGCAACGCACGCAGACATGGTCACCAGGTGTTTCCTCTGACACATTGGTGCTTCTGGGTTAAGCAGGCGTTGTGTCAAGAAGCAGTGCGGCTTGGCTGGGTTGTGTTTCGTAGGACACACAACCTTTGCCTCTAACAAGACCCCCCCCCACGGGCAGAACGTTTACCTTTCAGGCCCCTCCCCTCGGGCAGAACGTTTACCTCAACCCTCTGCTCCACCTCAGGCCCCTCCCCCTCAGGCAGAACGTTTACCTCACCCCTCTGCTCCACCTCAGGCCACTCCCCCTCAGGCAGAACATTTACCTCAACCCTCTGCTCCACCTTAGGCCCCTCCCCCTCAGGCAGAACGTTTACCTCAACCCTCTGCTCCACCTCAGGCCCCTCCCCCTCGGGCAGAACGTTTACCACCTAGAAAACATTTATAGGTCAACATTTCTCCAACTTCATTCCTCAGGATCATGTGGCAGGGCTACCGTTATGTTTATATTAGGACTAAGAGGTATACCGTTAAGTTGAAACAAAATTATGTTAGACAACATCAGATGCGTAGCTTAATGTACTGTTATGCTTCAGAGACATCATTCCTCTTACCACAGCGTTCCCTGCTGATGGATACCTAAGCCTGACCCTGTCTTGTCTTATTAACATCTTGAAGCTATGGGGGCGCTATTTCATTATTGGATAAAAAAAACGTGCCCGTTTTAAGCACAATATTTTGTCACGAAAAGATGCTCAACTATGCATATAATTGCCAGCGTTGGAAAGAAAACACTCTGATGTTTTCAAAACTGCAAAAATATTATCTGTGAGTGCCCCAGAACTGATCTTACAGGCGAAACCAAGATGAAACTTCAAACAGGAAATTATCAGGATTTTTGACGCTCTGTTCTACTAACGTCTCCTTATATGGCTGTGAATATGCTGTGAACAAGCGTATGTGCTCTGCCGTTCGTCCAAGATGTCTTCAGCATTGTGACGTTTTTGTAGGCATATCATTGGAAGATTGGCCATAAGAGACTACATTTGCCAGGGGGCCGTCCGGTGTCCTTTGTCTAAGTCGGTGCGTAATTCCCAGTGGCAATCCTTGTACCATGCGATACAGAAGGAGACTCATACTTCCAGGAACGATACATCATTGAAGAGATATGTGAAAAACACCTTGAGGATTGGTTCTAAACAACGTTTGTCATGTTTCAGTCGATATTATGGAGTTAATTTGGAAAAAAGTTTGGCGTTCGGATAACTGAATTTTCTGTTTTTTTTTGGTAGCCAAACGTGACGCACCAAACGGACCGATTTCTCCTGCACAAAAATCTTTCAGGAAAAACTGAACATTTGCTATCTAACTGAGTCTCCTCATTGAAAACATCCGACGTTCTTCAAAGGTAAATGATTTATTGAATGTTTTTGCTGTTTTTTGTGAAAATGTTGCCTGGTGATGCTAACGCTAAATGCTAACGCTAAATGCTAAATGCTAGTTTTCTATGGTAGAGAAGCATATTTTTGAAAATCTGAGATGACAGTGTTGTTAACAAAAGGCTAAGCTTGAGAGCTAGCATATTAATTTCATTTCATTTGCGATTTTCATGAATAGTTAACGTTGCGTTATGGTATTGAGCTTGAGGCTATGATTACGCTACCGGATCCGGCATGGCTCGACGCAAGAAGTTAAAGCCAATGGTGTACAGCCTTTGAGTGAAAATGACATTTCAGTTAGGATTTTATAACCTTCTTAGCAGAGGAGACTGCTGAGGGGAGGACGGGTCATAACGATGTCTGGAATGGTATCAAACACATATGGTGCTCATGTGTTTGATACCAATCACTTCACTCCATTCCAGTCATTACACACTCCCTTCCAGTCATTACACACTCCATTCCAGTCCTTACACACTCCATTCCAGTCATTACACACTCCATTCCAGTCATTACAGACTCCATTCCAGTCATTATACTCCATTCCAGTCATTACACACTCCATTCCAGTCATTATACTCCATTCCAGTCATTACACACTCCATTCCAGTCATTACACACTCCATTCCAGTCATTATACTCCATTCCAGTCATTACACACTCCATTCCAGTCATTACACACTCCATTCCAGTCATTACACACTCCATTCCAGTCATTACAAACTCCATTCCAGTTATTACAAACTCCATTCCAGTCATTACACACTCCATTCCAGTCATTACACACTCCATTCCAGTCATTACAAACTCCATTCCAGTCATAACATACTCCATTCCAGCCATTACACTCCATTACAGCCATTATCATGAGCCATCCTCCCCTCAGGAACCTTCTTGTTATGTCTACTTTTTGGTGGGGAGTAAACCATTTTTTCAATTGTGACCACTGTAGTCTTATGTAAACCAGTTAGCACCACTGTAGTCTTATGTAAACCAGTTAGCACCACTGTAGTCTTATGTAAACCAGTTAGCACCACTGTAGTCTTATGTAAACCAGTTAGCACCACTGTAGTCTTATGTAAACCAGTTAGCACCACTGTAGTCTTATGTAAACCAGTTAGCACCACTGTAGTCTTATGTAAACCAGTTAGCACCACTGTAGTCTTATGTAAACCAGTTAGCACCACTGTAGTGTTATGTAAACCAGTTAAGCCTAGAAATTAGCCTGGCAAGCATGTTCATATGTAAATATTTTAACTAATCATTGTGACGCTGAATTTTGAAAGGAGGCTGTTAGTTTCATAATACTTACCAGCAAAGTAACACTGCAGACTGTGGGAAGACTGATTCGACTGCCTTCTTTTCTTTAATGTCACAGTCAACCATCACACAGTTATACGATAAAGACAGAAACATCAGTGAAACAAAGTAATACATCCTATCGTTGATTGAATAATGACTACAATTAAGGTCAGGTATCTGTCTTGGCCCCATTCATATAGATAGACAAAACATGCTCTCATTAAAACAGCCAACAAGGCAGCATGCTGACTTATCAGCTTCTGAGGCTGCTATTGAATCTGATCAGCCTTGCGGGAATAGATCCCACTGGATCATATGCATCAGCCTATAAGGCCCTTTGACTGTTAATATGCCTGCAAGGAGCTTTTCTCATGAAACAGCCTACTGTACAAGGCAGCATCTTGACTTATCAGCCTCTGAGGCTGCTATTGTATCTGATCAAGCTCTGAGGCTGAAAGCTAATCTGACCAGCCTGTCAGGAATGGAGCTCTGTAAATGTAAATATTATCCACAAAACATGAAGTGTCCCTTATAATTATAAGCATATCAGTTTTGCAAGATAACAACTAGCATAGATAACTAGCTAGCTACAGTAGCTAACAAGACTGCCTAGCTAACTAGCTAGGTAGCTCACAAGACTAGCTAGCCAAGTGAGCTTGTTTGCAGCCCTGCCAGCAAGCTAGCTAACGAACACAAAATATTGCTAATCTACAACAAATCAGTCTTAGTATCATTATAAAGTTGCCTTAATTTTGAAAGAAGCTAGCCATATGACCTTTTCCCCTCTAGGCTTAAGCTTTCTTTCTGAATGTGTTTGAATGTGGCTCGACAGCTTGTCGTTTCTTGCATGAGATTGGCTCTGGTCTTTGGGGCTGAATGCATCCTGGAAGACAGGGCTGCCTGTCAGGCGCTGTTCGGGGCTTAAATGTCCCACTAGCACTGAGAACTACCGGTAGGGCTACATACAGTAGATCTACTCACGACCTGTAGTGGCTCATTGAAGGAAACAAGACATTCAGACGCAGTAGTGTACTACAGATGGCCGTACCTGGGTAAACCTACATTGATTGATGTAAAACCACATAGTCAGTTCCAAAATAATTTGTACCCTTGATAAAGATAAGCAAAAAAAACCAGAATAAATACTAAGCTATATTATTATATGCTAAATATATATACTTTTACACTAATAGAATTGCTCAGAGAAAGAGATTTTGTTAAATAAATCTCTCAAAGAGATTTAAATATTCCAGTATCCTCCCCTTGCGAGGATAACGACACTAAGTCTTTTTATGAGATGTTTATGTTTAATGCAATTGGAGAACACATTGGGATCTTAGACCAGATTTCCTCCATACAGAATCTTTCCAGATCCTTGATATCCTTCTGTCCTCATGTACTGCCCTCTTCAATTCAAACCACAGGTTTTCAATGGGGTTCAAGTCCGGAGTCTGAGATGTTGATTTGTGTGGTCAATGAACTATATCTTTGTTGATCATCTGACCATAGTACCATTCCAATCCAAGTGCCTGTGCCATTTAGCAAACTCCAGGCGCTGCTATGATCAGATGACTTGAAAATAGAGCTATTTGGCCATGCCCACCAGTGATGGTGTTTGGTGTCAAAAAACAGAGGCATGGGGCCTTCCAGGTGGTGCAGTGGACTAGGGCACTGCATCGCAGCGCCAGCTTCGCGCCCAGGCTCTGTCACAGCCGGCTGAAACCGGGAGGTCCGTGGGGCGATGCACAATTGGCCTAGCATCGTCCGGGTTAGGGAGGGTAGGTAGGGATATCCTTGTCTCATTGCACTAGCGACTCCTGTGGCGGGCCGGGCGCAGTGCACGCTAAGCAGGTTGCCAGTTGCACAGTGTTTCCTCCAACACATTGGTGCGGCTGGCTTCTGGGTTGGATGCGCACTGTGTTAAGAAGCAGTGCGGCTTGGTTGGGTTAAAATATGGTGATGTTATGAGGCTATTTTGCTTCCATTGGTCCTCGGGCCCTTGTTAAGGAACAATAACATCATGAACCATTGGTCCTCGGGCCCTTGTTAAGGAACAATAACATCATGAACCATGGTCCTCGGGCCCTTGTTAAGGAACAATAACATCATGAACCATGGTCCTCGGGCCCTTGTTAAGGAACAATAACATCATGAACCATGGTCCTCGGGCCCTTGTTAAGGAACAATAACATCATGAACCATGGTCCTCGGGCCCTTGTTAAGGAACAATAACATCATGAACCATTGGTCCTCGGGCCCTTGTTAAGGAACAATAACATCATGAACCATTGGTCCTCGGGCCCTTGTTAAGGAACAATAACATCATGAACCACGGTCCTCGGGCCCTTGTTAAGGAACAATAACATCATGAACCATTGGTCCTCGGGCCCTTGTTAAGGAACAATAACATCATGAACCATGGTCCTCGGGCCCTTGTTAAGGAACAATAACATCATGAACCATTGGTCCTCGGGCCCTTGTTAAGGAACAATAACATCATGAACCATTGGTCCTCGGGCCCTTGTTAAGGAACAATAACATCATGAACCATGGTCCTCGGGCCCTTGTTAAGGAACAATAATAATCATGAACCATGGTCCTCGGGCCCTTGTTAAGGAACAATAACATCATGAACCATGGTCCTCGGGCCCTTGTTAAGGAACAATAACATCATGAACCATTGGTCCTCGGGCCCTTGTTAAGGAACAATAACATCATGAACCATTGGTCCTCGGGCCCTTGTTAAGGAACAATAACATCATGAACCATTGGTCCTCGGGCCCTTGTTAAGGAACAATAACATCATGAACCATGGTCCTCGGGCTCTTGTTAAGGAACAATAACATCATGAACCATTGGTCCTCGGGCCCTTGTTAAGGAACAATAACATCATGAACCATTGGTCCTCGGGCCCTTGTTAAGGAACAATAACATCATGAACCATTTTAGCCAAAAACCTGGTTGCCTCTGCCAGGAGGCTGAAACTTGGCCAAGAGTATATCTTCCAGCAAGACATTAACCACAAGCACACATAAAGATCCAGAAAGAAATGGTTAATTGACCCCAAAATCAACATTTTGCAATGGCCATCTCAATCTCCGGACTTGAACCCCATTGAAAAACTGTGGTTTGAATTGAAGAGGGCAGTTCATGAGGACAGAAGGATATCAAGGATCTGGAAAGATTCTGTATGGAGGAAATCTGGTCTAAGATCCCAATGTGTTCTCCATTTGCATAGAACATTCTAGAAAAAGGCTTGTGTCGTTATCCTCGTAAGCCAATGATTTTGACACGTCTTTTAGAGAACTTTTTTGTGTTACTTATTAAACTAAATCTATTTAGCCGAGGAATGTATTAGTATAAAATAATATAATTGTTATACATTTTTTGCCACCTACAATATAGCTCAGTATTTATCAAGGGTGCCAATAATTTTGGACCTGACTCTATATGAACGTGTGATATATAGTACCACCTAGTCAGTTTAATCATTGTGAAAAGGCATGAGAAACATCACAAACAAAACTATTCCAAAAATCCAAATTGTACATTATTTTATTCTGGAAGAATTCGAAAAAAATTTTTTTTTAGAAACTTAGGGACGGTTTTCAGTGTTATACAATTAATCTTTTAATAAAATATTATTTTCAATATTGCTTTGGGTTGCTTTTAAAATGGATACCTGAAATTATATATTTACAAAATTTTATTAGAATTGTGTTTTAACAGTGTATTTTTCCTCGTACCCACCAAAAAACACACATTGTTGACATTAATAATCATTTGTTCTTTGTACAAAATACGTCTGTTTTACAACTCGAATCAAGTTTCATCTTCATATCAATTACATTGTGGGAGTATATACAGAGGGAAGTGGGACTCGTGTCATGTGATTTGGTGTGGCGCCTCGAGCATCTCCATGAGAAAGGTGTCTATGGGCGTGTCTCCTATCAGCTTGAAGAAAAACAGGTGCTCCAAACACTTGAGGCCTATGGAGCGCAGGGCGGGGAGACGCAGCAACAGTTTAGCAAACCTAGGAGGAGGGAGAGTCACAAGAAACAAAGATTAAACCTGGCTATGACCATGTCGTAATATTATCATTATTAAGTCATAGTATCATCATTATGTCATAATATTATCATCATTATGTCATAATATCATCATTATGTCATAATATTATCATCATTATGTCATAATATCATCATTATGTCATAATATTATCATTATTATGTCATAATATCATTACTATGTCACAATATTCTTTCTTTGCTCATTGTCCTCTTTTCAAGGAATGGCTCACCTTCCTGTACCTTTTTCCTCATGACCACAGATAAGTGAGAGTGCCCGATAGGTGTCCACAATATTAAAAGGAAAACAATTTCTTTAAAATAAGTGGTCAAATCCAATGAGACAAGGGCAGTGATCAGATTGTATTGGGATGTGTCCGTCTGTAGCAGCGTTGTGGTCAATTACAATCAGATTGTATTGGGATGTGTCCGTCTGTAGCAGCGTTGTGGTCAATTACAATCAGATTGTATTGGGATGTGTCCCGTCTGTAGCAAGTGTGGGGTCAATTACAATCAGATTGTATTGGGATGTGTCCCGTCTGTAGCTAGGGTGGGGTCAATTACAATCAGATTGTATTGGGATGTGTCCGTCTGTAGCAGCGTTGTGGTCAATTACAATCAGATTGTATTGGGATGTGTCCGTCTGTAGCAGCGTTGTGGTCAATTACAATCAGATTGTATTGGGATGTGTCCGTCTGTAGCAGCGTTGTGGTCAATTACAATCAGATTGTATTGGGATGTGTCCGTCTGTAGCAGCGTTGTGGTCAATTACAATCAGATTGTATTGGGATGTGTCCCGTCTGTAGCTAGGGTGGGGTCAATTACAATCAGATTGTATTGGGATGTGTCCGTCTGTAGCAGCGTTGTGGTCAATTACAATCAGATTGTATTGGGATGTGTCCCGTCTGTAGCTAGTGTGGGGTCAATTACAATCAGATTGTATTGGGATGTGTCCCGTCTGTAGCTAGGGTGGGGTCAATTACAATCAGATTGTATTGGGATGTGTTCGGTCTGTAGCAAGGTTGGGGTCAATTACAATCAGATTGTATTGGGATGTGTCCGTCTGTAGCAGCGTTGTGGTCAATTACAATCAGATTGTATTGGGATGTGTCCCGTCTGTAGCTAGGGTGGGGTCAATTACAATCAGATTGTATTGGGATGTGTCCGTCTGTAGCAGCGTTGTAGTCAATTACAATCAGATTGTATTGGGATGTGTCCGTCTGTAGCAGCGTTGTGGTCAATTACAATCAGATTGTATTGGGATGTGTTCGGTCTGTAGCAAGGTTGGGGTCAATTACAATCAGATTGTATTGGGATGTGTTCGGTCTTTAGCAAGGTTGGGGTCAATTACAATCAGATTGTATTGGGATGTGTTCGGTCTGTAGCAAGGTTGGGGTCAATTACAATCAGATTGTATTGGGATGTGTTCGGTCTGTAGCTAGGGTGGGGTCAATTACAATCAGATTGTATTGGGATGTGTTCGGTCTGTAGCATGGTTGGGGTCAATTCTAATTGAAGTCAGTCAATTTAGGAAGTGATTTGTATTTGAAAAAGTTTGACATAAATAGCTTCTCCTTTTACAGCTTATTGAGAAGCTTATTGAGAAGCTTATTGAGACGCTTATTGAGAAGCTTATTGAGAAGCTTATTGAGAAGCTTATTGTGAAGTCAATGATTTAATTGGAATGTCAGTTTACTTCTTGAATTGACCCCAACCCGGTCTGTATGAGCGGTGAATACTGTACCTGCCGGGTTGGTCTGGGTACTTGGCTTTGGTGTAGGACTCCAGCGAGGCGTAGACCTTCTCCCTCAGCCCTTCCACCTCTGGTGAATTTGACAGGCCTTTTGCATCTGCAACAACAGAACATTTAGAGTCAGTCCGATGCCTTTATATATTCACCTTCTCTCCGAAACGGACTGGCCATAGGTCAGTTTAGGCAAACGCCAGATGGGCTGGTCATCTTTAGGCCTGTGAGCCTGTCTAAACCGGGATGTTTTTTTGCATTATCATTATTTGGTCCTTCTGTGGCTCAGTTGGTAGAGCATGGCGCTTGTAACGCCAGGGTAGTGGGTTCGATTCCCGGGACCACCCATACGTAGAATGTATGCACACATGACTGTAAGTCGCTTTGGATAAAAGCGTCAGCTAAATGGCATATATTATTATTATATTATTTGGCTAATAATGAGGGCCTGTAGTAAAAAACAACAAATGGCTGGTGTGGGGGGGCTTTAGGAAAACAATGGACTGGTGTGTTAGAACTACTCGGGCTGATTTCTGATCCCAGTCCGTCCCTACCTTCTCCTGTTAGACAAACCTTCTCCACTTCAGTCAAACTGGATACTAGTCCTAGTCACTCACACCGGAACATTAGGACACAGTCATGCTGCCCGGTGAGCCATCACACCGACACCAACATTACAATGACTCATAGTTATCTATTGTGGCTTCCTTGTCATGGTCATGTCCGCTAACATGAAGACCGCACATCAACAACCTCATTCCTTACCTCATACGCCGCACAGAGAACACAGAGTAGTCATTTAACAAACCACTATCATGACTGTTGGTGTAACTAAGTAGACAGAGGTGTAAATGCCCATAGGGGCCACAGGGGCACGTTCCCCCTCACATTAAAAATAAATATATATTTGATTGAGTTTTTTCTCTCTGTAATACTGCTAGCCACTTATAAATGTTATGACGTCGGCTTTAACTTCAGCCCAGATCAGTTCTCCCAACCTCATAACTAGATACCAAAAAAAACATTTCAGATCTACCAATCAAGTTAGAGTAGCTAGCTTGTCTAACTATCTTAGCTGACATGCCTGCTGGCAAGGTTGGTAGAAAAGGAAGCAATAACTAAATGTACTGAATAAGACGCACATTTAGTTTCTTAAGGGAATATAACCATCAGTCAGGAGGATACAGACAGCTCAAGAAGTATGCTTAGATATGCACATAATGATGGCTCTAGATTGCAGGAGGATACAGACAGCTCAAGAAGTATGCTTAGATATGCACATAATGATGGCTCTAGATTGCAGGAGGATACAGACAGCTCAAGAAGTATGCTTAGATATGCACATAATGATGGCTCTAGATTGCAGGAGGATACAGACAGCTCAAGAAGTATGCTTAGATATGCACATAATGATGGCTCTAGATTGCAGGAGGATACAGACAGCTCAAGAAGTATGCTTAGATATGCACATAATGATGGCTCTAGATTGCAGGAGGATACAGACAGCTCAAGAAGTATGCTTAGATATGCACATAATGATGGCTCTAGATTGCAGGAGGATACAGACAGCTCAATAAGTATGCTTAGATATGCACATAATGATGGCTCTAGATTGCAGGAAAAAAGCTGAATCAGGTGTTTGAAAAAAATCTAAATTCTCCAACTTAGCCGTCCTCACTTACTTTGTGCCCTTTCCGCCCCTTCAAGCAGGTATGATCCACTGACCTGGGTTGAAGAGGACGATGGCTCGTAGGCAGCCCAGCTCTGTCTTGTCCATCTGCATGTCTTTCATCTTAGACACCAACTCTGTCAGGACTCTGTCAAAGATGGAGCCCACTCCGGCACTGTGAGCACTACTTCTCTGGACGTGGAGACCCGTGGCCAATAGGATTCCGTCTTTCACCGTGACAGAGCGGTGTGAGAAGGACGCGATGAGGAGCTCATTCCAGCCTGAACATAAAACAGACAAACACACAGGGATCTTTACTTGGCAACTACAGTCACTGCATGTGAATACTAGTGTTTATCTACTGTTCTCTCTTAATTTCTCTATTTCATCTCTCTCTTTTTCTATCCCTCCCACTTCTCTATCTTTAAATATTTCCTATTCTCTTCATGCGTCTCTCTCTCTCTGTGTCTCTCTCTCTGTGTGTCTCTCTCTCTGTGTCTCTCTCTCTGTGTGTCTCTCTCTGTCTCTCTCTCTCTGTGTCTCTCTCTCTGTCTCTCTCTGTGTCTCTCTCTGTGTCTCTCTCTGTCTCTCTCTGTGTCTCTCTCTCTCTCTCTCTGTGTCTCTCTCTCTCTCTGTGTCTGTCTCTCTCTCTGTGTCTCTCTCTCTCTCTGGCTCTCTCTGTGTCTCTCTCTGTGTGTCTGTCTCTCTCGCTCTCTGTCTCTCTCTCTCTGTGTCGCTCTCTGTCTCTCTCGCTCTCTGTCTCTCTCGCTCTCTGGCTCTCTCTGTGTCTCTCTCTGTGTCTCTCTCTGTCTCTCTCTCTGTGTGTCTGTCTCTCTCTCTCTCTGTGTCTCTCTCTCTCTCTGTGTCTGTCTCTCTCTCTGTGTCTCTCTCTCTCTGTCTCTCTCTGTGTCTCTCTCTGTCTCTCTCTCTCTCTGTGTCTCTCTCTGTGTCTCTCTCTCTGTGTCTCTCTCTCTCTCTGTCTCTCTCTGTGTCTCTCTCTCTGTCTCTCTCTCTCTCTCTCTCTCTCTCTCTCTCTCTCTCTCTCTCTCTCTCTCTCTCTCTCTCTCTGTGTCTCTCTCTCTCTCTCTCTCTGTCTCTCTCTGTGTCTCTCTCTCTGTCTCTCTCTCTCTGTTTCCGATCAGGCTATTAAAACGTCTTCAGCTCATCGGTGATGTGGTGTGATATTTCCTCTCCTGCATTTAGGGTTAGTGTTTGAAATATCCCACCAGCAGAGGTCAGCGTTGGGGTGTTTTTCAAAGCATCATTGTTGGCAATATGTCCATTGCAGATGATGGGAAACTGGTTAATGCGATGACCAGGTAAGGTTGAATTTGGTTATAGGATGCAACATCAATATGAGAGAAACTCCTGACCAATTCTGCTATTTTGTGTGTGTTTTTTACGCTGATCTTAACTTTTTTTTAATTTTTTTTACATAACATCTCTGCCATTACTTCCTATGACCGAAAACAGCTTACATTTACATTTACATTTAAGTCATTTAGCAGACGCTCTTATCCAGAGCGACTTACAAATTGGTGCATTCACCTTATGACATCCAGTAGAATAGTCACTTTACAATAGTGCATCTAAATCTTAAAGGGGGGTGAGAAGGATTACTTATCCTATCCTAGGTATTCCTTAAAGAGGTGGGGTTTCAGGTGTCTCCGGAAGGTGGTGATTGACTCCTCTGTCCTGGCGTCGTGAGGGAGTTTGTTCCACCATTGGGGGGCCAGAGCAGCAAACAGTTTTGACTGGGCTGAGCGGGAACTGTACTTCCTCAGTGGTAGGGAGGCGAGCAGGCCAGAGGTGGATGAACGCAGTGCCCTTGTTTGGGTGTAGGGCCTGATCAGAGCCTGGAGGTACTGAGGTGCCGTTCCCCTCACAGCTCCGTAGGCACCTCAGTACCTCCAGGCTCTTTGATTCTGGAGATCAGAACGCAAAAGCGGAAGACGAGTCAGAATCCCGACGAGACTATTTTGTCGAGCAAATAAACCGCCTCTACCCTCCGTTCTGTTAGCGAACGTACGGTCACTAGAGAATAAACTGGAGGAGCTCTGTTCGAGACGATCCTATCAACGGGACCTGAAGATCCGTAATATTCTGTTTCATGGAGTCGTGGCGGAACAAGGACATAGATAATATACAGTTTATCTTGTTGGCTTTTTCCATGCATCATCAAGACCGGTCAGCATCCTCAGGTAAGAGGGGTGTCGGAACAAGGACATAGATAATATACAGTTCATCTTGTTGGCTTTTTCCATGCATCATCAAGACCGGTCAGCATCCTCAGGTAAGAGGGGTGTCGGAACAAGGACATAGATAATATACAGTTTATCTGGTTGGCTTTTTCCATGCATCATCAAGACCGGTCAGCATCCTCAGGTAAGAGGGGTGGCGGAACAAGGACATAGATAATATACAGTTTATCTGGTTGGCTTTTTCCATGCATCATCAAGACCGGTCAGCATCCTCAGGTAAGAGGGGTGGCGGAACAAGGACATAGATAATATACAGTTTATCTTGTTGGCTTTTTCCATGCATCATCAAGACCGGTCAGCATCCTCAGGTAAGAGGGGTGGCGGAACAAGGACATAGATAATATACAGTTCATCTTGTTGGCTTTTTCCATGCATCATCAAGACCGGTCAGCATCCTCAGGTAAGAGGGGTGTCGGAACAAGGACATAGATAATATACAGTTCATCTTGTTGGCTTTTTCCATGCATCATCAAGACCGGTCAGCATCCTCAGGTAAGAGGGGTGTCGGAACAAGGACATAGATAATATACAGTTCATCTTGTTGGCTTTTTCCATGCATCATCAAGACCGGTCAGCATCCTCAGGTAAGAGGGGTGTCGGAACAAGGACATAGATAATATACAGTTCATCTTGTTGGCTTTTTCCATGCATCATCAAGACCGGTCAGCATCCTCAGGTAAGAGGGGTGTCGGAACAAGGACATAGATAATATACAGTTCATCTTGTTGGCTTTTTCCATGCATCATCAAGACCGGTCAGCATCCTCAGGTAAGAGGGGTGTCGGAACAAGGACATAGATAATATACAGTTCATCTTGTTGGCTTTTTCCATGCATCATCAAGACCGGTCAGCATCCTCAGGTAAGAGGGGTGTCGGAACAAGGACATAGATAATATACAGTTTATCTTGTTGGCTTTTTCCATGCATCATCAAGACCGGTCAGCATCCTCAGGTAAGAGGGGTGGCGGAACAAGGACATAGATAATATACAGTTTATCTTGTTGGCTTTTTCCATGCATCATCAAGACCGGTCAGCATCCTCAGGTAAGAGGGGTGTCGGAACAAGGACATAGATAATATACAGTTTATCTTGTTGGCTTTTTCCATGCATCATCAAGACCGGTCAGCATCCTCAGGTAAGATCTTGTTGGCTTTTTCCATGGGTGCATCCTCGGAACAAGGACATAGATAATATACAGTTTATCTTGTTGGCTTTTTCCATGCATCATCAAGACCGGTCAGCATCCTCAGGTAAGAGGGGTGCGGAACAAGGCTTTTTCCATGCATCATCAAGACCGGTCCCAGCATCCTCAGGTAAGAGGGTGGCGGAACAAGGACATAGATAATATACAGTTTATCTTGTTGGCTTTTTCCATGCATCATCAAGACCGGTCAGCATCCTCAGGTAAGAGGGGTGGCGGAACAAGGGTGTTTATCTTGTTGGCTTTTTCCATGCAACAAGGACATAGATAATAATACAGTTTATCTTGTTGGCTTTTTCCATGCATCATCAAGACCGGTCAGCATCCTCAGGTAAGAGGGGTGGCGGAACAAGGACATAGATAATATACAGTTAATCTTGTTGGCTTTTTCCATGCATCATCAAGACCGGTCAGCATCCTCAGGTAAGAGGGGTGTCGGAACAAGGACATAGATAATATACAGTTTATCTTGTTGGCTTTTTCCATGCATCATCAAGACCGGTCAGCATCCTCAGGTAAGAGGGGTGGCGGAACAAGGACATAGATAATATACAGTTTATCTTGTTGGCTTTTTCCATGCATCATCAAGACCGGTCAGCATCCTCAGGTAAGAGGGGTGGCGGAACAAGGACATAGATAATATACAGTTTATCTTGTTGGCTTTTTCCATGCATCATCAAGTCATCCGGTCAGCATCCTCAGGTAAGAGGGGTGGCGGAACAAGGACATAGATAATATACAGTTTATCTTGTTGGCTTTTTCCATGCATCATCAAGACCGGTCAGCATCCTCAGGTAAGAGGGGTGGCGGAACAAGGACATAGATAATATACAGTTAATCTTGTTGGCTTTTTCCATGCATCATCAAGACCGGTCAGCATCCTCAGGTAAGAGGGGTGGCGGAACAAGGACATAGATAATATACAGTTAATCTTGTTGGCTTTTTCCATGCATCATCAAGACCGGTCAGCATCCTCAGGTAAGAGGGGTGGCGGAACAAGGACATAGATAATATACAGTTCATCTTGTTGGCTTTTTCCATGCATCATCAAGACCGGTCAGCATCCTCAGGTAAGAGGGGTGTGTCGCTTTGTTAACAACAGCAGGTGTTGTATTTTTTTAATTTGAATTTTATTGAACCTTTATTGAACTAGGCAAGTCAGTTAAGAACAAGTTCTTATTTAAAAAGACGGCCAAACCCTAACCCGGATGATGCTGGGCCAATTGGGATGGGACTCCCAATCACATCCGGTTGTGATACAGGCTGGAATCGAACCAGGGTCTGTAGTGACGAGATGCAGTGCCTTAGACCGCTGCGCCACTCGGGAGCCAAATGAAGAAGTTGTTTTTGTTTTGAGACTAAACTTAAACAATAAAAAACCCAGTAATATAATGGTGTTAACCAAAGCTCTTCAAACTTGACTCTAAAATCAAACTAAAAGTTATAACGGACTATGTCATCAATATTCGCTATGGAAAAGAAAATATCGCTATGGAAAAATAATTCACGGTAATGTAATTGAATCTTGACAAAGGAGAATGATAACCAATTTAATCAAGCAAATATAATGTAGAACATCAAACAAAATACCAATGTGTAATGAATATTTAGTTTGTTCCTACTTAATTTATCGAACTGTCCTTTGCCAATCTGCGTAGAGCATGGCGCTTGTAACGCCAGGGTAGTGGGTTCGATTCCCGGGACCACCCATACGTAGAATGTATGCACACATGACTGTAAGTCGCTTTGGATAAAAGCGTCTGCTAAATGGCATATATTATTATTATTATTATATATTACCTTGTCAGCTCGGGGATTCGATCTTACTGGTCCAACGCTCTAACCACTGGGATACCTGCCGCCCCACAATGCTAATTAACCACTGGGATATCTGCCGCCCCACAATGCTAATTCCAACTAACAGAAATATAAAAGCAAATGATGATAAGTGGTCTGTACCTGCTCGTAGTAGAATAACCTGGTCGTCTAAGGGCAGCTCTGAGAAGTGAGGAATCCTCTTGGCCCACTCCACCAGGGTAAACAGCTGTTTGTCTGCTGCCTGGCAGATGTTGGTGACTGGGTCGTTTGTCTGGACAGAGGATACAGAGAGTGTAAGATAAAACACACACACACACACACACGTTCCATATTTTGTATTAACATTAAATGGATTTCATTTACAGGAGGGGGATGCTCTCTCATTTACAGGAGGGGGATGCTCTCTTATTTACAGGAGGGAGATGCTCTCTCATTTACAGGAGGGAGATGCTCTCTTATTTACAGGAGGGAGATGCTCTCTCATTTACAGGAGGGAGATGCTCTCTTATTTACAGGAGGGAGATGCTCTCTCAATTACAGGAGGGAGATGCTCTCTTATTTACAGGAGGGCGATGCTCTCTCAATTACAAGAGGGGTGCTCTCTCAATTACTGGAGGGAGATGCTCTCTCATTTACAGGAGGGGTGCTCTCTCAATTACAGGAGGGAGATGCTCTCTCATTTACAAGAGGGGTGCTCTCTCAATTACAGGAGGGAGATGCTCTCTCATTTACAGGAGGGAGATGCTCTCTCAATTACAAGAGGGGTGCTCTCTCAATTACAGGAGGGGGATGCTCTCTCATTTACAGGAGGGGGATGCTCTCTCATTTACAGGTGGGAGGCTCTCTCAATTACAAGAGGAAGATGCTCTCTCATTTACAGGAGGGAGATGCTCTCTCAATTACAAGAGGGGTGCTCTCTCAATTACAGGAGGGTGGTGCTCTGTCATTTACAGGAGGGTGGTGCTCTGTCATTTACAGGAGGGAGATGCTCTCTCATTTACAGGAGGGAGGTTCTCTCTCATTTACAGGAGGGCGATGCTCTCTCATTTATAGGAGGGAGATGCTCTCTCATTTACAGGAGGGAGGTTCTCTCTCATTTACAGGAGGGAGATGCTCTCTCATTTACAGGAGGGAGGTTCTCTCTCATTTACAGGAGGGAGATGCTCTCTCATTTACAGGAGGGAGATGCTCTCTCATTTACAGTCCGTTAAAATAACATCAAATTGATCAGAAAAACAGTGTAGACATTTTAATGTTGTAAATGACTATTGTAGCTGGAAACGGCTGATTTTTTCATGGAATATCTACATAGGTGTACAGAGCCCCATTATCAGCAACCATCACTCCTGTGTTCCAATGGCACATTGTGTTAGCTAATCCAAGTTTATAATTTTAAAAGGCTAACTGATCATTAGAAAACAATTTTGCAATTATGTTAGCACAGCTGAAAACTGTTGTTCTGATTAAAGAAGCAATACAACTGGCCTTCTTTAGACTAGTTTAGTATCTGGAGCATCAGCATTTGTGGGCGGTAAATTAGTTAATAGACCAATAAGAAAGAGAGTTCCAAACCTCTCTGCCAATAACAGCTAGTTTTCAGTTTTCCCTCTCATCATTCCGAACACTCCCAGACAGTCTTAGCAAAATTCTTGCTTGAAAAAAAGCTATTTGAAGCAGTCACAGTAAGGTACTTAATTGTTACCCAGAAATGATTTCATAATGAGATAAAAACAGCTGCCTTCCACCTTTAAGAAACACCTCTCTATGTCATCCTTACCGAGTTGCCAGGGCCTTCGTCTGCTGATGTCTCTGTCTTGGGTTCCACGGCGAGCTCTGCGTCCAGAATCTTATCGACGGGCATCTCCTCATTAAAACTACTGGTGGACTCCACCTCGTTCTCCCCTCGCTCCCTCCCACGCTGCCTCTCCTCCTGCACCGCTGCATGGAGGCACAGGACCAATGTTAGACGTTTCTGTAAGGGAACTTAACAGATCACATCCACAAGCATGATACTCGTGGTGCAACAAACACACCAGACAATCCACAACAATGAAAGATTTATGCCAATCGATCAGACATCCCACAACCATTCCTAAATGGACGCAGAACAGGGAAACATATTGGACACATTTACCACGCAAGAGCACAACACAGCCTGTTGAGTCCACATGGTCTCACTCACACAGAACTACCCTCCGCCTCCACTCTTCTTTCTCACATCTCTCTCCAGATGAAATCCTGCGATTTAGTGAGGTCTGACCTCCCGTCAACCTGCCCACTCGATCCCCATCCCCTCCTCCCTTCTCCAGACCATCTCTGGAGACCTTCTCACTTCCCTCATCAACTCATCCCTGACCACTGGCTGTGTTCCATCCTCATCAACTCATCCCTGACCACTGGCTGTGTTCCATCCTCATCAACTCATCCCTGACCACTGGCTGTGTTCCATCCTCATCAACTCATCCCTGACCACTGGCTGTGTTCCATCCTCATCAACTCATCCCTGACCACTGGCTGTGTTCCATCCTCATCAACTCATCCCTGACCACTGGCTGTGTTCCATCCTCATCAACTCATCCCTGACCACTGGCTGTGTTCCATCCTCATCAACTCATCCCTGACCACTGGCTGTGTTCCATCCTCATCAACTCATCCCTGACCACTGGCTGTGTTCCATCCTCATCAACTCATCCCTGACCACTGGCTGTGTTCCATCCTCATCAACTCATCCCTGACCACTGGCTGTGTTCCATCCTCATCAACTCATCCCTGACCACTGGCTGTGTTCCATCCTCATCAACTCATGACCACTGGCTGACCACTGGCTGTGTTCCATCCTCATCAACTCATCCCTGACCACTGGCTGTGTTCCATCCTCATCAACTCATCCCTGACCACTGGCTGTGTTCCATCCTCATCAACTCATCCCTGACCACTGGCTGTGTTCCATCCTCATCAACTCATCCCTGACCACTGGCTGTGTTCCATCCTCATCAACTCATCCCTGACCACTGGCTGTGTTCCATCCTTCAACTCATCCTGACCACTGGCTGTGATCAACTCATCCCTGACCACTGCTGTGTTCCATCCTCATCAACTCATCTGACCATGTCATCCTCAAAACTCATGAGACCTGTTCCATCTCATCAACTCATCCCTTTCCAAAACACTGAGCTGTGTTCTGTCATCCTCATCAACTCATCCCTGACCACTGGCTGTGTTCCATCCTCATCAACTCATCCCTGATCTTCTTGTTCCATCCTCATCAACTCAGACCACTGGCTGTGTTCCATCCTCATCAACTCAGATGGGGTTCCATCCTCATCAACTCATCCCTGACCACTGGCTGTTCCATCCTCATCAACTCATCCCTGACCACTGGCTGTGTTCCATCCTCATCAACTCATCCCTGACCACTGGCTGTGTTCCATCCTCATCAACTCATCCCTGACCACTAGCTGTGTTCCATCCTCATCAACTCGTCCCTGACCACTGGCTGCATCCCATCTGACTTGGCCCGGGTCATTTCCCTCCTCAAGAAACCAACACTGGACTCATCTGATGTCAAAAACTATAGACCTGTATCTCTTCTTTCTTTTCTTTCCAAAACACTTGAGCGTTCTGTCTCTGATCAACTCTCTCGTTATATCTCTCAGAAGGATCTTCTTGACCCTAACCAGCCAGGCTACAAGATGGGTCACTCAACCAAGACTGCCCTTCTCTGTGTCAAGACTGCCCTTCTCTGTGTCAAGACTGCCCTTCTCTGTGTCAAGACTGCTCTTCTCTGTGTCAAGACTGCCCTTCTTTGTGTCATCCCTCTAGTGGTGTTGATCTTCGTTGGCTATACTCAGCCTTGTCTCAGGATGGTAAGGTCTGTTGATATCCCTCTAGTGGTGTTGATCTTCGTGGGCTATACTCAGCCTTGTCTCAGGATGGTAAGGTCTGTTGATATCCCTCTAGTGGAGTAGATCTTTGTGGGCTATACTCAGCCTTGTCTCAGGATGGTAAGGTCTGTTGATATCCCTCTAGTGGTGTTGATCTTCGTTGGCTATACTCAGCCTTGTCTCAGGATGGTAAGGTCTGTTGATATCCCTCTAGTGGTGTTGATCTTCGTGGGCTATACTCAGCCTTGTCTCAGGATGGTAAGGTCTGTTGATATCCCTCTAGTGGAGTAGATCTTTGTGGGCTATACTCAGCCTTGTCTCAGGATGGTAAGGTCTGTTGATATCCCTCTAGTGGTGTTGATCTTCGTTGGCTATACTCAGCCTTGTCTCAGGATGGTAAGGTCTGTTGATATCCCTCTAGTGGTGTTGATCTTCGTGGGCTATACTCAGCCTTGTCTCAGGATGGTAAGGTCTGTTGATATCCCTCTAGTGGTGTTGATCTTCGTGGGCTATACTCAGCCTTGTCTCAGGATGGTAAGGTCTGTTGATATCCCTCGAGTGGTGTGGGGGCTGTGCTCTGGCAAAGTGGGTGGGGTTATATCCTGCCCGGTTGGCCCTGTCCAGGGTATCGTCGATAAGAAAGGAGAATTACACCAGATATAACAGACTGACCTTAGACCCCCGCAAGATAGACTATTGCAGCATACATTCTGGAGGCTGAGACAGGGGTGGGTCAGGGCACACTGTGGCACCATCGCAGAGCAGAGCATGTTGCGGGGGGCTAGGGTCAGTCTGTTATATCTTGTGCTATTCTCCTGTCTTATCTGGTGTCCTGTGTGAATTTAAGTATGCTCCCTCTAATTCTCTCTCTCTCTCCCGAGGGACCTGAGACCTAGGATCATGCCTCAGGACTACCTGGCCTGATGACTCCTGGCTGTCCCCAGTCCACCTGGTCGTGCTGCTGATCCAGTTTCAAATGTTCTGCCAACGGCTATGGAACCTTGACCTGTTCACAGGACACGATACCTTGTCCTGGACCTGCTGTTTTCAACTCTCTCTCTCTCTCTACCACACCTGCTGTCTCGACCTCTGAATGCTCGGCTATTTTTTTTATTTTTTTATACCTTTATTTAACCAGGCAAGTCAGTTAAGAACATATTCTTATTTTCAATGACGGCCTGGGAACAGTGGGTTAACTGCCTGTTCAGGGGCAGAACGACAGATTTGTACCTTGTCAGCTCGGGTGTTTGAACTCGCAACCTTCCGGTTACTAGTCCAACGCTCTAACCACTAGGCTACGCTGCCGCTATGAAAACCCAACTGACATTTACTCGGCGCAGGTCTTGACTACTGCAACTCGCTGTTGGCTGGGCTCCACACTTGTGACATCAAACCCCTGCGACTTATCCAGAACGCTGCAGCCCGTCTGGTTTTCAATCTTCTCAAGTCACCCAGCTCCTTTGCTCTACTAGGTTCCAGTCGGAGCTCACATCAACTACAAGACCATGGTTCTTACCTACGGAACAGCAAGAGGAACTGCCCCATCCATACCTTCAGGCTATGCTCAAACCCTACACCCCAATCACAGCACTCCACCTCAGGTCTCTTGGTCCTCCCACCCCTACGGGAGGGCAACTCTCTCTCAGCCCAGTCCAAGCTCTGCTCTGTCCTGGCACCCCAATGGTGGAACCAGTTTCCCCCCTGAAGTTAGCACTGCAGAGTCCCTGCCCCTCTTCCCGAAAATATCTGAAACTCTTCAAACAGTATCTTAAATAATCCCCCCCCCCCCACACACACCTGAACCAGCACTTGGCCACCTGCTGTCTCGCTCTGACTCTATTACTCTGAGGGAAAAGGTCATTTCTATGCCTGTGATATGTGGTTGTCCCACAGAGCTATCTGAAGATGAATATACTGACTGTGATATGTGGTTGATCCACCCCGAACACACTGCCCAGACATTACAGATCCACCCCCAACACACTACCCAGACATTACAGATCCACCCCCAACACACTACCCGGACATTACAGATCCACCCCAACACACTACCCAGACATGACAGATCCACCCCGAACACACTACCCAGACAGATCCAGACATTACAGACCCCCAACACACTACCCAGACATTACAGATCCACCCCCAACACACTACCCAGACATTACAGATCCACCCCAACACACTACCCAGACATTACAGATCCACCCCCCAACACACTACCCAGACATTACAGATCCACCCCCAACCAGACATTACAGACATTACAGATCCACCCCCAACACACTACCCAGACATTACAGATCCACCCCAACACACTACCCAGACATTACAGACCCACCCCCAACACACTACCCAGACATTACAGATCCACCCCCAACACACTACCCAGACATTACAGATCCACCCCCAACACACTACCCAGACATTACAGATCCACCCCAACACACTACCCAGACATTACAGATCCACCCCCAACACACTACCCAGACATTACAGATCCACAACACTACCCAGACATTACAGATCCACCCCCAACACACTACCCAGACATTACAGATCCACCCCAACACACTACCCAGACATTACAGATCCACCAACACACTACCCAGACATTACAGATCCACCTCCAACACACAACACACTACCCAGACATTACAGACCCACCCCCAACACACTACCCAGACATTACAGACCCACCCCCAACACACTACCCAGACATTACAGACCCACCCCCAACACACTACCCAGACATTACAGACCCACCCCCAACAGACCCACCCCCACTACCCAGACATTACAGACACCCAGACATTACAGACCCACCCCCAACACAACCCACACACCCAGACATTACAGACCCACCCCCAACACACTACCCAGACATTACAGACCCACCCCAACACACTACCCAGACATTACAGATCCACCCCCAACACACTACCCAGACATTACAGATCCACCCCAACACACTACCCAGACATTACAGACCCACCCCCAACACACTACCCAGACATTACAGACCCACCCCCAACACACTACCCAGACATTACAGACCCACCCCCAACACACTACCCAGACATTACAGACCCACCCCCAACACACTACCCAGACATTACAGATCCACCCCCAACACACTACCCAGACATTACAGACCCACCCCCAACACACTACCCAGACATTACAGACCCACCCCCAACACACTACCCAGACATTACAGATCCACCCCCAACACACTACCCAGACATTACAGACCCACCCCCAACACACTACCCAGACATTACAGATCCACCCCCAACACACTCACAAGAGCACACAACCTCCCTCCTTCCCTCTCTACATGCAGACACAACCTCCCTCCTTCCCTCTCTACACGCAGACACAACCTCCCTCCTCCTCTCTCTACATGCCGACACAACCTCCCTCCTCCTCTCTCTACATGCAGACACAACCTCCCTCCTCCTCTCTACATGCAGACACAACCTCCCTCCTTCCCTCTCTACATGCAGACACAACCTCCCTCCTTCCTCTCTACATGCAGACACAACCTCCCTCCTTCCCTCTCTACATGCAGACACAACCTCCCTCCTTCCCTCTCTACATTCAGACACAACCTCCCTCCTCCTCTCTACATGCAGACACAACCTCCCCTCTCCTCCATGCAGACACAACCTCCCTCCTCTACATGCAGACACAACCTCCCTCCTCCTCTCTACATGCAGACACAACCTCCTCCTTCCCTCTCTACATGCAGACACAACCTCCCTCCTTCCCTCTCTACATGCAGACACAACCTCCCTCCTTCCCTCTCTACATTCAGACACAACCTCCCTCCTCCTCTCTCTACATGCAGACACAACCTCCCTCCTTCCCTCTCTACATTCAGACACAACCTCCCTCCTTCCCTCTCTACATGCAGACACAACCTCCCTCCTCCTCTCTACACGCAGACACAACCTCCCTCCTTCCCTCTCTACATTCAGACACAACCTCCCTCCTCCTCTCTACATGCAGACACAACCTCCCTCCTCCCCTCTCTACATGCAGACACAACCTCCCTCCTCCTCTCTACATGCAGACACAACCTCCCTCCTCCTCTCTACATGCAGACACAACCTCCCTCCTCCTCTCTACATGCAGACACAACCTCCCTCCTTCCCTCTCTACATTCAGACACAACCTCCCTCCTCCTCTCTACATGCAGACACAACCTCCCTCCTCCTCTCTACATGCAGACACAACCTCCCTCCTCCTCTCTACACGCAGACACAACCTCCCTCCTCCTCTCTACATTCAGACACAACCTCCCTCCTCCTCTCTACATGCAGACACAACCTCCCTCCTCCTCTCTACATGCAGACACAACCTCCCTCCTCCTCTCTACATGCAGACACAGCCTCCCTCCTCCTCTCTACATTCAGACACAACCTCCCTCCTCCTCTCTACATGCAGACACAACCTCCCTCCTCCTCTCTACATGCAGACACAACCTCCCTCCTCCTCTCTACACGCAGACACAACCTCCCTCCTCCTCTCTACATGCAGACACAACCTCCCTCCTCCTCTCTACATGCAGACACAACCTCCCTCCTCCTCTCTACATGCAGACACAACCTCCCTCCTCCTCTCTACATGCAGACACAATTCAGACACAACCTCCCTCCTCCTCTCTACATGCAGACACAACCTCCCTCCTCCTCTCTACATGCAGACACAACCTCCCTCCTCCTCTCTACATTCAGACACAACCTCCCTCCTCCTCTCTACATGCAGACACAACCTCCCTCCTTCCCCTCTCTACATTCAGACACAACCTCCCTCCTCCTCTCTACATGCAGACACAACCTCCCTCCTCCTCTCTACATGCAGACACAACCTCCCTCCTCCTCTCTACACGCAGACACAACCTCCCTCCTCTCTACATGCAGACACAACCTCCCTCCTCCTCTCTACATGCAGACACAACCTCCTCCTCCTCTCTACACGCAGACACAACCTCCCTCCTCCTCTCTACATTCAGACACAACCTCCCTCCTCCCTCTCTACATGCAGACACAACCTCCCTCCTCCTCTCTACATGCAGACACAGCCTCCTCCTCCTCTCTACATTCAGACACAACCTCCCTCCTCCTCTCTACATGCAGACACAACCTCCCTCCTCCTCTCTACATGCAGACACAACCTCCTCCTCCTCTCTACACGCAGACACAACCTCCCTCCTCCTCTCTACATTCAGACACAACCTCCCTCCTCCTCTCTACATGCAGACACAACCTCCCTCCTCCTCTCTACATGCAGACACAACCTCCCTCCTCCTCTCTACATTCAGACACAACCTCCCTCCTCCTCTCTACACGCAGACACAACCTCCCTCCTTCCCTCTCTACATTCAGACACAGCCTCCCTCCTTCCCTCTCTACACGCAGACACAACCTCCCTCCTTCCCTCTCTACACGCAGACACAACCTCCCTCCTTCCCTCTCTATACGCAGACACAACCTCCCTCCTTCCCTCTCTACATTCAGACACAACCTCCTCCTCCTCTCTACATGCAGACACAACCTCCCTCCTCCTCTCTACATGCAGACACAACCTCCCTCCTCCTCTCTACATGCAGACACAACCTCCCTCCTCCTCTCTACATGCAGACACAACCTCCCTCCTCCTCTCTACATGCAGACACAGCCTCCCTCCTCCTCTCTACATGCAGACACAGCCTCCCTCCTCCTCTCTACATTCAGACACAACCTCCCTCCTCCTCTCTACATGCAGACACAACCTCCCTCCTCCTCTCTACATGCAGACACAACCTCCCTCCTCCTCTCTACACGCAGACACAACCTCCCTCCTCCTCTCTACATGCAGACACAACCTCCCTCCTCCTCTCTACATGCAGACACAACCTCCCTCCTCCTCTCTACACGCAGACACAACCTCCCTCCTCCTCTCTACATTCAGACACAACCTCCCTCCTCCTCTCTACATGCAGACACAACCTCCCTCCTCCTCTCTACATGCAGACACAACCTCCCTCCTCCTCTCTACATTCAGACACAACCTCCCTCCTCCTCTCTACATGCAGACACAACCTCCCTCCTTCCCTCTCTACATTCAGACACAACCTCCCTCCTCCTCCTCTCTACATGCAGACACAACCTCCCTCCTCCTCTCTACATGCAGACACAACCTCCCCTCCTCCTCTCTACATGCAGACACAACCTCCCTCCTCCTCTCTACATGCAGACACAACCTCCCTCCTCCTCTCTACATGCAGACACAACCTCTCCTCCTCCTCTACTACACGCAGACACAACCTCCCTCCTCCTCTCTACATTCAGACACAACCTCCCTCCTCCTCTCTACATGCAGACACAACCTCCCTCCTCCTCTCTACATGCAGACACAACCTCCCTCCTCCTCCTCTCTACATTCAGACACAACCTCCCTCCTCCCTCTCTACATGCAGACACAACCTCCCTCCTTCCTCTCTACATTCAGACACAGCCTCCCTCCTTCCCTCTCTACACGCAGACACAACCTCCCTCCTCCTCTCTACACGCAGACACAACCTCCCTCCTTCCTCTCTCTACATGCAGACACAACCTCCCTCCTTCCTCTCTACATTCAGACACAACCTCCCTCCTCCTCTCTACATGCAGACACAACCTCCCTCCTCCTCTCTACATGCAGACACAACCTCCCTCCTCCTCTCTACATGCAGACACAACCTCCCTCCTCCTCTCTACATGCAGACACAACCTCCCTCCTCCTCTCTACATGCAGACACAACCTCCCTCTCCTCCTCCTCTCTACATTCAGACACAACCTCCCTCCTCCTCTCTACATGCAGACACAACCTCCCTCCTCCTCTCTACATGCAGACACAACCTCCCTCCTCCTCTCTACATGCAGACACAGCCTCCCTCCTCCTCTCTACATGCAGACACAGCCTCCCTCCTTCCCTCTCTACACGCAGACACAACCTCCCTCCTTCCTCTCTATACGCAGACACAACCTCCCTCCTTCCCTCTCTACATTCAGACACAACCTCCCTCCTCCTCTCTACATGCAGACACAACCTCCCTCCTCCTCTCTACATGCAGACACAACCTCCCTCCTCCTCTCTACATGCAGACACAACCTCCCTCCTCCTCTCTACATGCAGACACAACCTCCCTCCTCCTCTCTACATGCAGACACAACCTCCCTCCTCCTCTCTACATGCAGACACAGCCTCCCTCCTCCTCTCTACATGCAGACACAGCCTCCCTCCTCCTCTCTACATTCAGACACAACCTCCCTCCTCCTCTCTACATGCAGACACAACCTCCCTCCTCCTCTCTACATGCAGACACAACCTCCCTCCTCCTCTCTACACGCAGACACAACCTCCCTCCTCCTCTCTACATGCAGACACAACCTCCCTCCTCCTCTCTACATGCAGACACAACCTCCCCTCCTCCTCTACACGCAGACACAACCTCCCTCCTCCTCTCTACATTCAGACACAACCTCCCTCCTCCTCTCTACATGCAGACACAACCTCCCTCCTCCTCTCTACATGCAGACACAACCTCCCTCCTCCTCTCTACATTCAGACACAACCTCCCTCCTCCTCTCTACATGCAGACACAACCTCCCCCTCCTTCCCTCTCTACATTCAGACACAACCTCCCTCCTCCTCTCTACATGCAGACACAACCTCCCTCCTCCTCTCTACATGCAGACACAACCTCCCTCCTCCTCTCTACACGCAGACACAACCTCCCTCCTCCTCTCTACATTCAGACACAACCTCCCTCCTCCTCTCTACATGCAGACACAACCTCCCTCCTCCTCTCTACACGCAGACACAACCTCCCTCCTCCTCTCTACATTCAGACACAACCTCCCTCCTCCTCTCTACATGCAGACACAACCTCCCTCCTCCTCCTCTACATGCAGACACAGCCTCCCTCCTCCTCTCTACATTCAGACACAACCTCCCTCCTCCTCTCTACATGCAGACACAACCTCCCTCCTCCTCTCTACATGCAGACACAACCTCCCTCCTCCCTCTCTACACGCAGACACAACCTCCCTCCTCCTCTCTACATTCAGACACAACCTCCCTCCTCCTCTCTACATGCAGACACAACCTCCCTCCTCCTCTCTACATGCAGACACAACCTCCCTCCTCCTCTCTACATTCAGACACAACCTCCCTCCTCCTCTCTACATGCAGACACAACCTCCCTCCTCCTCTCTACATGCAGACACAGCCTCCCTCCTCCTCTCTACATTCAGACACAACCTCCCTCCTCCTCTCTACATGCAGACACAACCTCCCTCCTCCTCTCTACATGCAGACACAACCTCCCTCCTCCTCTCTACACGCAGACACAACCTCCCTCCTCCTCTCTACATTCAGACACAACCTCCTCCTCCTCCTCTCTACATGCAGACACAACCTCCCTCCTCCTCTCTACATGCAGACACAACCTCCCTCCTCCTCTCTACATTCAGACACAACCTCCCTCCTCCTCTCTACATGCAGACACAACCTCCCTCCTTCCTCTCTACATGCAGACACAACCTCCCTCCTCCTCTCTACATGCAGACACAACCTCCCTCCTCCTCTCTACATGCAGACACAACCTCCCTCCTCCTCCTCTACATGCAGACACAACCTCCTCCTCCTCTCTACATGCAGACACAACCTCCCTCCTCCTCTCTACATGCAGACACAACCTCCCTCCTCCTCTCTACACGCAGACACAACCTCCCTCCTCCTCTCTACATTCAGACACAACCTCCCTCCTCCTCTCTACATGCAGACACAACCTCCCTCCTCCTCTCTACATGCAGACACAACCTCCCTCCTCCTCTCTACATTCAGACACAACCTCCCTCCTCCTCTCTACATGCAGACACAACCTCCCTCCTCCTCTCTACATGCAGACACAACCTCCCTCCTCCTCTCTACACGCAGACACAACCTCCCTCCTCCTCTCTACATTCAGACACAACCTCCCTCCTCCTCTCTACATGCAGACACAACCTCCCTCCTCCTCTCTACATGCAGACACAACCTCCCTCCTCCTCTCTACATTCAGACACAACCTCCCTCCTCCTCTCTACATGCAGACACAACCTCCCTCCTCCTCTCTACATGCAGACACAGCCTCCCTCCTCCTCTCTACATTCAGACACAACCTCCCTCCTCCTCTCTACATGCAGACACAACCTCCCTCCTCCTCTCTACATGCAGACACAACCTCCCTCCTCCTCTCTACACGCAGACACAACCTCCCTCCTCCTCTCTACATTCAGACACAACCTCCCTCCTCCTCTCTACATGCAGACACAACCTCCCTCCTCCTCTCTACATGCAGACACAACCTCCCTCCTCCTCTCTACATTCAGACACAACCTCCCTCCTCCTCTCTACATGCAGACACAACCTCCCTCCTTCCCTCTCTACATTCAGACACAACCTCCCTCCTCCTCTCTACATGCAGACACAACCTCCCTCCTCCTCTCTACATGCAGACACAACCTCCCTCCTCCTCTCTACACGCAGACACAACCTCCCTCCTCCTCTCTACATTCAGACACAACCTCCCTCCTCCTCTCTACATGCAGACACAACCTCCCTCCTCCTCTCTACACGCAGACACAACCTCCCTCCTCCTCTCTACATTCAGACACAACCTCCCTCCTCCTCTCTACATGCAGACACAACCTCCCTCCTCCTCTCTACATGCAGACACAGCCTCCCTCCTCCTCTCTACATTCAGACACAACCTCCCTCCTCCTCTCTACATGCAGACACAACCTCCCTCCTCCTCTCTACATGCAGACACAACCTCCCTCCTCCTCTCTACATTCAGACACAACCTCCCTCCTCCTCTCTACATGCAGACACAACCTCCCTCCTCCTCCCTCTCTACATGCAGACACACCTCCCTCCCTCCCTCCTCCTCTCTACATTCAGACACAACCTCCCTCCTCCTCTCTACATGCAGACACAACCTCCCTCCTCCTCTCTACATGCAGACACAACCTCCCTCCTCCTCCTCTCTACATGCAGACACAACCTCCCTCCTCCTCTCTACATTCAGACACAACCTCCCTCCTCCTCTCTACATGCAGACACAACCTCCCTCCTCCTCTCTACATGCAGACACAACCTCCCTCCTCCTCTCTACATTCAGACACAACCTCCCTCCTCCTCTCTACATGCAGACACAACCTCCCTCCTTCCTCTCTACATTCAGACACAACCTCCCTCCTCCTCTCTACATGCAGACACAACCTCCCTCCTCCTCTCTACATGCAGACACAACCTCCCTCCTCCTCTCTACTGCAGACACAACCTCCCTCCTCCTCTCTACATTCAGACACAACCTCCCTCCTCCTCTCTACATGCAGACACAACCTCCCTCCTCCTCTCTACTACATGCAGACACAACCTCCCTCCTCCTCTCTACATTCAGACACAACCTCCCTCCTCCTCTCTACATGCAGACACAACCTCCCTCCTCCTCTCTACATGCAGACACAGCCTCCCTCCTCCTCTCTACATTCAGACACAACCTCCCTCCTCCTCTCTACATGCAGACACAACCTCCCTCCTCCTCTCTACATGCAGACACAACCTCCCTCCTCCTCTCTACACGCAGACACAACCTCCCTCCTCCTCTCTACATTCAGACACAACCTCCCTCCTCCTCTCTACATGCAGACACAACCTCCCTCCTCCTCTCTACATGCAGACACAACCTCCCTCCTCCTCTCTACATTCAGACACAACCTCCCTCCTCCTCTCTACACGCAGACACAACCTCCCTCCTTCCCTCTCTACATTCAGACACAGCCTCCCTCCTTCCCTCTCTACATGCAGACACAACCTCCCTCCTTCCCTCTCTACATGCAGACACAACCTCCCTCCTTCCCTCTCTACGCAGACACAACCTCCCTCCTTCCCTCTCTACATTCAGACACAACCTCCCTCCTCCTCTCTACATGCAGACACAACCTCCCTCCTCCTCTCTACATGCAGACACAACCTCCCTCCTCCTCTCTACATGCAGACACAACCTCCCTCCTCCTCTCTACATGCAGACACAACCTCCCTCCTTCCCTCTCTACATTCAGACACAACCTCCCTCCTCCTCTCTACATGCAGACACAACCTCCCTCCTCCTCTCTACATGCAGACACAACCTCCCTCCTCCTCTCTACATGCAGACACAGCCTCCCTCCTCCTCTCTACATGCAGACACAACCTCCCCTCCTTCCCTCTCTACACGCAGACACAACCTCCCTCCTTCCCTCTCTATACGCAGACACAACCTCCCTCCTTCCCTCTCTACATTCAGACACAACCTCCCTCCTCCTCTCTACATGCAGACACAACCTCCCTCCTCCTCTCTACATGCAGACACAACCTCCCTCCTCCTCTCTACATGCAGACACAACCTCCCTCCTCCTCTCTACATGCAGACACAACCTCCCTCCTCCTCTCTACATGCAGACACAGCCTCCCTCCTCCTCTCTACATGCAGACACAACCCTCCCTCCTCCTCTCTACATGCAGACACAGCCTCCCTCCTCCTCTCTACATTCAGACACAACCTCCCTCCTCCTCTCTACATGCAGACACAACCTCCCTCCTCCTCTCTACATGCAGACACAACCTCCCTCCTCCTCTCTACACGCAGACACAACCTCCCTCCTCCTCTCTACATGCAGACACAACCTCCCTCCTCCTCTCTACATGCAGACACAACCTCCCTCCTCCTCTCTACACGCAGACACAACCTCCCTCCTCCTCTCTACATTCAGACACAACCTCCCTCCTCCTCTCTACATGCAGACACAACCTCCCTCCTCCTCTCTACATTGCAGACACAACCTCCCTCCTCCTCTCTACATTCAGACACAACCTCCCTCCTCCTCTCTACATGCAGACACAACCTCCCTCCTTCCTCTCTACATTCAGACACAACCTCCCTCCTCCTCTCTACATGCAGACACAACCTCCCTCCTCCTCTCTACATGCAGACACAACCTCCCTCCTCCTCTCTACACGCAGACACAACCTCCCTCCTCCTCTCTACATTCAGACACAACCTCCCTCCTCCTCTCTACATGCAGACACAACCTCCCTCCTCCTCTCTACACGCAGACACAACCTCCCTCCTCCTCTCTACATTCAGACACAACCTCCCTCCTCCTCTCTACATGCAGACACAACCTCCCTCCTCCTCTCTACATGCAGACACAGCCTCCCTCCTCCTCTCTACATTCAGACACAACCTCCCCTCCTCCCTCTCTACATGCAGACACAACCTCCCTCCTCCTCTCTACATGCAGACACAACCTCCCTCCTCCTCTCTACACGCAGACACAACTTCCCTCCTCCTCTCTACATTCAGACACAACCTCCCTCCTCCTCTCTACATGCAGACACAACCTCCCTCCTCCTCTCTACATGCAGACACAATCTCCCTCCTCCTCTCTACATGCAGACACAACCTCCCTCCTCCTCTCTACATTCAGACACAACCTCCCTCCTCCTCTCTACACGCAGACACAACCTCCCTCCTTCCCTTTCTACATTCAGACACAGCCTCCCTCCTTCCCTCTCTACACGCAGACACAACCTCCCTCCTTCCCTCTCTACACGCAGACACAACCTCCCTCCTTCCCTCTCTACACGCAGACACAACCTCCCTCCTTCCCTCTCTACATTCAGACACAACCTCCCTCCTCCTCTCTACATGCAGACACAACCTCCCTCCTCCTCTCTACATGCAGACACAACCTCCCTCCTCCTCTCTACATGCAGACACAACCTCCCTCCTCCTCTCTACATGCAGACACAACCTCCCTCCTCCTCTCTACATGCAGACACAACCTCCCTCCTTCCCTCTCTACATTCAGACACAACCTCCCTCCTCCTCTCTACATGCAGACACAACCTCCCTCCTCCTCTCTACATGCAGACACAACCTCGCTCCTCCTCTCTACACGCAGACACAACCTCCCTCCTCCTCTCTACATTCAGACACAACCTCCCTCCTCCTCTCTACATGCAGACACAACCTCCCTCCTCCTCTCTACATGCAGACACAACCTCCCTCCTCCTCTCTACATGCAGACACAGCCTCCCTCCTCCTCTCTACATTGCAGACACAACCTCCCTCCTCCTCTCTACATGCAGACACAACCTCCCTCCTCCTCTCTACATGCAGACACAACCTCCCTCCTCCTCTCTACATGCAGACACAACCTCCCTCCTCCTCTCTACATGCAGACACAACCTCCCTCCTCCTCCTCTCTACACGCAGACACAACCTCCCTCCTCCTCTCTACATTCAGACACAACCTCCCTCCTCCTCTCTACATGCAGACACAACCTCCCTCCTCCTCTCTACATGCAGACACAACCTCCCTCCTCCTCTCTACATTCAGACACAACCTCCCTCCTCCTCTCTACATGCAGACACAACCTCCCTCCTCCTCTCTACACGCAGACACAACCTCCCTCCTCCTCTCTACATTCAGACACAACCTCCCTCCTCCTCTCTACATGCAGACACAACCTCCCTCCTCCTCTCTACATGCAGACACAACCTCCCTCCTCCTCTCTACATTCAGACACAACCTCCCTCCTCCTCTCTACACGCAGACACAACCTCCCTCCTTCCCTCTCTACATTCAGACACAGCCTCCCTCCTTCCCTCTCTACACGCAGACACAACCTCCCTCCTTCCCTCTCTACACGCAGACACAACCTCCCTCCTTCCCTCTCTATACGCAGACACAACCTCCCTCCTCCTCTCTCTCCCTCTCTACACCACTTACACACACCTTCTCTCTTCATGCCCATGGCCAGGCACTTCTGGTAGCGACAGTATTGACAGCGGTTGCGCTGTCGTTTGTCTATCAGGCACTCCTTGCTGTCTCGACACGTATAGGTGAGGTCTTTCCGGATGGTTCTCTTGAAGAAGCCTTTGCAGCCTTCACAGCTGTACACGCCATAGTGCTTCCCTGGGTGAACAACGTCCAAAACATCAACTTCGCTGCGTTACCTGAGAAACTGCTCCATATAATCGTAATACTGTTAATCAATGTCCATGGTCCATGGTTATTGGATGAGGACTGGGAGAAGCAAAATCATTAATGAGGTAATTCACAAAATCGAAAATAAATTGGAATAAACCTCCGCAATAGCAACAACAATAGTGGAGTTGCTGCCTCCTGTATAGGGGGCTGGGCTAGGGTCTTATTGGTGCTACAGGGGGCTGGGCTAGGGTCTTATTGGTGCTACAGGGGGCTGGGCTAGGGTCTTATTGCTGCTACAGGGGGCTGGGCTAGGGTCTTATTGCTGCTACAGGGGGCTGGGCTAGGGTCTTATTGCTGCTACAGGGGGCTGGGCTAGGGTCTTATTGCTGCTACAGGGGCTGGGCTAGGGTCTTATTGCTGCTACAGGGGGCTGGGCTAGGGTCTTATTGGTGCTACAGGGGGCTGGGCTAGGGTCTTATTGCTGCTACAGGGGGCTGGGCTAGGGTCTTATTGCTGCTACAGGGGCTGGGCTAGGGTCTTATTGCTGCTACAGGGGGCTGGGCTAGGGTCTTATTGCTGCTACAGGGGGCTGGGCTAGGGTCTTATTGCTGCTACAGGAGGCTGTGCTAGGGTCTTATTGCTGCTACAGGGGGCTGGGCTAGGGTCTTATTGGTGCTACAGGGGGGCTGGGCTAGGGTCTTATTGGTGCTACAGGGGCTGGGCTAGGGTCTTATTGCTGCTACAGGGGGCTGGGCGAGGGTCTTTGGTGCTACAGGGGGCTGGGCTAGGGTCTTATTGGTGCTACAGGGGGCTGGGCTAGGGTCTTATTGCTGCTTCAGGGGCTGGGCTAGGGTCTTATTGGTGCTACAGGGGCTGGGCTAGGGTCTTATTGGTGCTAGCTCAGGGGGCTGGGCTAGGGTCTTATTGGTGCTACAGGGGGCTGGGCTAGGGTCTTATTGCTGCTACAGGGGGCTGGGCTAGGGTCTTATTGCTGCTACAGGAGGCTGTGCTAGGGTCTTATTGCTGCTACAGGGGGCTGGGCTAGGGTCTTATTGGTGCTACAGGGGGCTGGGCTAGGGTCTTATTGCTGCTACAAGGGGCTGGGCTAGGGTCTTATTGCTGCTTCAGGGGGCTGGGCTAGGGTCTTATTGCTGCTACAGGAGGCTGTGCCAGGGTCTTATTGGTGCTACAGATGGCTGGGCTAGGGTCTTATTGCTGCTACAGGAGGCTGGGCTAGGGTCTTATTGCTGCTTCAGGGGGCTGGGCTAGGGTCTTATTGCTGCTACAGGGGGCTGTGCTAGGGTCTTATTGCTGCTACAGGAGGCTGGGCTAGGGTCTTATTGCTGCTACAGGGGGCTGTGCTAGGGTCTTATTGCTGCTACAGGGGGCTGGGCTAGGTTCTTATTGCTGCTACAGGAGGCTGTGCTAGGGTCTTATTGCTGCTACAGGAGGCTGGGCTAGGGTCTTATTGCTGCTACAGGGGGCTGGGCTAGGGTCTTATTGCTGCTACAGAGGGCTGGGCTAGGGTCTTATTGCTGCTACAGGGGGCTGGGCTAGGTTCTTATTGCTGCTACAGGAGGCTGGGCTAGGGTCTTATTGCTGCTACAGGGGGCTGGGCTAGGGTCTTATTGCTGCCTCCTGTATAGGGGCTGGGCTAGGGTCTTATTGCTGCTTCAGGGGGCTGGGCTAGGGTCTTATTGCTGCTACAGGGGGCTGGGCTAGGGTCTTATTGCTGCTACAGGGGGCTGTGCTAGGGTCTTATTGCTGCTACAGGAGGCTGGGCTAGGGTCTTATTGCTGCTACAGGGGGCTGGGCTAGGGTCTTATTACTGCCTCCTGTATAGGGGGCTGGGCTAGGGTCTTATTGCTGCTACAGGGGGCTGGGCTAGGGTCTTATTGCTGCTACAGGGGGCTGGGCTAGGGTCTTATTGCTGCTACAGGGGCTGGGCTAGGGTCTTATTGCTGCTACATTGCTGCTACAGGGGGCTGGGCTAGGGTCTTATTGCTGCTACAGGGGCTGGGCTAGGGTCTTATTGCTGCTACAGGGGGCTGGGCTAGGGTCTTATTGCTGCTACAGGGGGCTGGGCTAGGGCCCAGTGGGGAGGTGTGGCCCTATTTCTTACCTGATGATCGGTCTCCACAGATGGCACATACGTGTTTGGACATGCCTCCAGGGCTGGTGCAGTTGTAGTTGATGTCCCCTAGATTCAGGAGACCTGGTGGAGGCTTGATGTCTTCCGAACTACTGACACTGTTCATCTGGAGAGAGGGAGGAAGGAAAGAGGAGGAGGGGGGGGGGAGATCAACGATGGGAGGGGGGAGGGGTACAGAGAGAGATCAACGATGGGAGAGGGGGGTAGATTGAGAGATCAACGATGGGAGGGGGGTAGAGAGAGATCAATGATGGGAGAGGGGGTAGAGAGAGATCAACGATGGGAGTCTTAGAGGGGGGAGAGAGATCAACGATGGGAGAGGGAGGTAGAGAGAGATCAACGATGGGAGAGGGGGTAGAGAGAGATCAATGATGGGAGAGGGGGGCTGGGGGTGATGGGGAGGGGGGAGGTGGGGGGTGAGAGAGATCAACGATGGGAGACCTGGGGGTAGAGGAGATCAACTGATGGGAGAGGGGTAGAGAGAGATCAACGATGGGAGAGGGGGTAGAGAGAGATCAACGATGGGAGAGGGGGTAGAGAGAGATCAACGATGGGAGAGGGGGTAGAGAGAGATCAACGATGGGAGGGGGGTAGAGAGAGATCACGATGGGGGAGATCAACGATGGGAGAGGGGGGTAGAGAGAGATCAACGATGGGAGAGGGGGGTAGAGAGAGATCAACGATGGGAGAGGGGGGTAGAGAGAGATCAACGATGGGAGAGGGGGGTAGAGAGAGATCAACGATGGGAGAGGGGGGGAGAGAGAGATCAACGATGGGAGAGGGGGTAGAGAGAGATCAACGATGGGAGAGGGGGGGAGATCAGCGAGAGAGAGATCAACGATGGGAGAGGGGGTAGAGAGAGATCAACGATGGGAGAGGGGGAGAGAGATCAACGATGGGAGAGGGGGGTAGAGAGAGATCAACGATGGGAGAGGGGGGGGTAGAGAGAGATCAACGATGGGAGAGGGGGTAGAGAGAGATCAACGATGGGAGAGGGGGTAGAGAGAGATCAACGATGGGAGAGGGGGTAGAGAGAGATCAACGATGGGGGATGGGAGAGGGGGTAGAGAGAGATCAACGATGGGGAGGGGGGAGAGAGAGATCAACGATAGGGTAGAGAGATCAACGATGGGAGAGGGGGTAGAGAGAGATCAACGATGGGAGAGGGGGGGAGAGATCAACGATGGGAGAGGGGGTAGAGAGAGATCAACGATGGGAGAGGGGGTAGAGAGAGATCAACGATGGGAGGGGGTAGAGAGAGATCAACGATGGGGAGGGGGTAGAGAGAGATCAACGATGGGAGAGGGGGGAGAGGGGGGGAGAGAGAGATCAACGATGGGAGAGGGGGTAGAGAGAGATCAACGATGGGAGAGGGGGTAGAGAGAGATCAACGATGGGAGAGGGGGTAGAGAGAGATCAACGATGGGAGAGGGGGTGGGAGATCAACGATGGGGAGGGGGTAGAGAGAGATCAACGATGGGAGAGGGGGTAGAGAGAGATCAACGATGGGAGAGGGGGTAGAGAGAGAGAGATCAACGATGGGAGAGGGGGTAGAGAGAGATCAACGATGGGAGAGGGGGTAGAGAGAGATCAACGATGGGAGGGGGGGGGATCAACGATGGGAGAGGGGGGAGAGATCAACGATGGGAGAGGGGGTAGAGAGAGATCAACGATGGGGAGAGAGGGGAGAGGGGGGGAGAGAGATCAACGATGGGAGAGGGGGTAGAGAGAGGATGGGGAGGGGGTAGAGAGAGATCAACGATGGGAGAGGGGGTAGAGAGAGATCAACGATGGGAGAGGGGGTAGAGGGATGGGAGAGGGGTAGAGAGAGATCAACGATGGGGAGGGGGTAGAGAGAGATCAACGATGGGAGAGAGGGGTAGAGAGAGATCAACGATGGGGAGGGGAGAGAGGGATGGGAGGTAGAGAGAGATCAACGATGGGAGAGGGGGTAGAGAGAGATCAACGATGGGAGAGGGGGTAGAGAGAGATCAACGATGGGGAGAGGGGGTAGAGAGAGATCAACGATGGGGGAGGGGGTAGAGAGAGATCAACGATGGGAGAGGGGGTAGAGGAGGATGGGGAGAGGGGGGAGAGAGATCAACGATGGGAGAGGGGGTAGAGAGAGATCAACGATGGGAGAGGGGGTAGAGAGAGATCAACGATGGGAGAGGGGGTAGAGAGAGATCAACGATGGGAGAGGGGGTAGAGAGAGATCAACGATGGGAGAGGGGGGGATGGGGAGGGGGAAGAGAGAGAGATCAACGATGGGGGAGGGGGAAGAGAGAGATCAACGATGGGAGAGGGGGTAGAGAGAGATCAACGATGGGGAGAGGGGGGAGAGAGATCAACGATGGGAGAGAGGGGGGTAGAGAGAGATCAACGATGGGGAGGGGTAGAGAGAGATCAACGATGGGAGAGGGGGATGGGGAGGGGGGTAGAGAGAGATCAACGATGGGAGAGGGGGTAGAGAGAGATCAACGATGGGAGAGGGGGAGAGAGAGATCAACGATGGGAGGGGGGTAGAGAGAGATCAACGATGGGAGAGGGGGTAGAGAGAGATCAACGATGGGGAGGGGGTAGAGAGAGATCAACGATGGGAGAGGGGGAGAGGGGATGGGAGAGGGGGAGAGAGAGATCAACGATGGGAGAGGGGGTAGAGAGAGATCATGGGAGAGGGGGTAGAGAGAGATCAACGATGGGAGGGGAGAGAGATCAACGATGGGGAGGGGGTAGAGAGAGATCAACGATGGGAGAGGGGGTAGAGAGAGATCAACGATGGGGAGGGGGGAGGGGAAGAGAGAGATCAACGATGGGGAGGGGTAGAGAGATCAACGATGGGGGAGGGGGTAGAGAAGATCAACGATGGGAGAGGGGGTAGAGAGAGATCAACGATGGGAGAGGGGGAAGAGAGATCAACGATGTGAGAGGGGGTAGAGAAGATGGCGATGGGAGAGGGGGGGGTAGAGAGAGATCAACGATGGGAGAGGGGGAAGAGAGACGATGGGAGGGGGGGGTAGAGAGAGATCAACGATGGGGAGGGGGACGATGGGGGAGGGGGTAGAGAGATCAACGATTGATCAACGATGGGAGAGGGGGTAGAGAGAGATCAACGATGGGAGAAGAGAGAGATCAACGATGGGAGAGGGGGTAGAGAGAGATCAACGATGGGAGAGGGGTAGAGAGAGATCCCGATGGGAGAGAGGGGTTCAACGATGGGAGAGGGGGGAGAGAGAGATCAACGATGGGGGAGAGGGGGTAGAGAGAGATCAATGATGGGAGAGGGGGTAGAGAGAGATCCTGATGGGAGAGGGGGTAGAGAGAGATCAACGATGGGAGAGGGAGGGGTAGAGAGAGATCAATGATGGGAGAGGGGGTAGAGAGAGATCGATGGGAGAGGGGGTGATCAATGATTAGAGAGAGATCAACGATGGGAGAGGGGGGGGTAGAGAGAGATCAACGATGGGAGAGGGGTAGAGAGAGATCAACGAGGGGAGAGAGGGGAGAGGGGGCAGAGAGAGATCAATGATGGGAGAGGGGGAGAGAGATCAATGATGGGAGAGGGGGTAGAGAGAGATCAACGATGGGAGAGGGGTAGAGAGAGATCAACGATGGGAGAGAGGGGGTAGAGAGAGATCAACGATGGGAGAGGGGGTAGAGAGAGATCAAGATGGGAGAGGGGGTAGAGAGAGATCAACGATGGGAGAGGGGGTAGAGAGAGATCAATGATGGGGAGGGGGTAGAGAGAGATCAATGATGGGAGAGGGGGGTAGAGAGAGATCAACGATGGGAGAGGGGGTAGAGAGAGATCAACGATGGGAGAGGGGGTAGAGAGAGATCAACGATGGGAGAGGGGGTAGAGAGAGATCAACGATGGGAGAGGGGGTGAGAGAGATCAACGATGGGAGGGGGGAGAGGAGATGCGATGGGGGAGAGGGGGGTAGAGAGAGATCAACGATGGGAGATAGAGATCAACGATGGGAGAGGGGGTAGAGAGAGATCAACGATGGGAGAGGGGGGGTAGAGAGAGATCAACGATGGGAGAGGGGGGGTAGAGAGAGATCAACGATGGGAGAGGGGGGTAGAGAGAGATCAACGATGGGAGAGGGGGGGTAGAGAGAGATCAACGATGGGAGAGGGGGGTAGAGAGAGATCAACGATGGGAGAGGGGGGGTAGAGAGAGATCAACGATGGGAGAGGGGGGTAGAGAGAGATCAACGATGGGAGAGGGGGGGTAGAGAGAGATCAACGATGGGAGAGGGGGGTAGAGAGAGATCAACGATGGGAGAGGGGGGTAGAGAGAGATCAACGATGGGAGAGGGGGGGTAGAGAGAGATCAACGATAGGGAGAGGGGGGTAGAGAGAGATCAACGATGGGGAGAGGGGGTAGAGAGAGATCAACGATGGGGGAGGGGGGTTCAATGATGGGAGAGGGGGGTAGAGAGAGATCAATGATGGGAGAGGGGGGTAGAGAGAGATCAACGATGGGGAGAGGGGGTAGAGAGAGATCGATTAGAGAGAGATCAACGATGGGGGAGGGGGGTAGAGAGAGATCAACGATGGGGAGGGGGTAGAGAGAGATCAACTAGAGGGGAGAGATCAATGATGGGAGAGGGGGTGATCAACGATGGGAGAGGGGGTAGAGAGAGATCAACGATGGGAGAGGGGGGTTGGAGAGATCAACGATGGGAGAGGGGTAGAGAGAGATCAACGATGGGTATGAGAGAGATCAACGATGGGAGAGGGGGTAGAGAGAGATCAACGATGGGAGAGGGGGTAGAGAGAGATCAACGATGGGAGAGGGGGTAGAGAGAGATCAACGATGGGAGAGGGGGTAGAGAGAGATCATGATGGGGGAGGGGGTAGAGAGAGATCAACGATGGGGAGGGGGTAGAGAGAGATCAACGATGGGAGAGAGGGGTAGAGAGAGATCAACGATGGGAGAGGGGTAGAGAGAGATCAATGATGGGGGAGGGGGTAGAGAGAGATCAACGATTAGAGAGAGGTGGGAGAGGGGGTAGAGAGAGATCAACGATGGGGGAGGGGTAGAGAGAGATCAACGATGGGAGAGGGGGAAGAGAGATCAATGATGGGAGATAGAGAGAGATCAACGATGGGAGAGGGGGGTGGGAGATGAGATCAACGATGGGAGAGGGGGTAGAGAGAGATCAACGATGGGGGGAGGGGGTAGAGAGAGATCAACGATGGGGGAGGGGGTAGAGAGAGATCAACGATGGGAGAGGGGGTAGAGAGAGATCAACAATGGGAGAGGGGGGTAGAGAGAGATCTTGATGGAAGAGGGGTAGAGAGAGATCAATGATGGGAGAGGGGGGTAGAGAGAGATCAACAATGGGAGAGGGGGGGTAGAGAGAGTAGAGTGGAGGAGAAGTTGGGAAAACGTGAGTGAGTCAGTCCTGTCTCTCTTTTTATTTCTCTAAAATCGTCCCCTTCTCCCTCTCTCCCCCTCTTCCTCCGTTCTCCACCCACATGTGTGGTATGAAAGTGGCTGATGGTATGAAAGTAGCTGAGGCAGCGATCACATGACTTGATCAAAGGGAGTGTCTGTGTTTCCTCTGTGAGTTTAGTCATGCATGCTTCTAATGTTTGTTGACAGGGGTGGTTGACTGTGTGAGCTGTGTGGGAGGAGAGCTGAGCTTGTCACGTTCCACCAACAGAGAGAAAGAAGTGTAGGGTAACGTCAGCTTCAGGCCCAGGATTTTATGGGTTCAATATATTAGTTTGTCAAAACTGTTCAGAGGTAAATGCTGATTAGAAGGAAATATATACTGGTTTTAGCAACTTGTGTTATAGTCCTTTCCCAGAGAGTTTCCTGAACAAACGTTGTCAAAATGATATTTATTTTTATTTATCCTTATCGTCTTTCTGCACTTTGCACTTCTTGTCTCCTGTCGACCACTGAGTTGGCAAAAATAGATACGATAACATGTGGTATGGAAATGTGTGCATGTACTGTATATGAGTGAGCATGTGCTTGGGCTGGTGTGTGCATGTATTTGGGTGAGCATGTGCTTGGGGTGGTGTGTGCATGTATATGAGTGAGCATGTGCTTGGGGTGGTGTGTGCATGTATATGAGTGAGCATGTGCTTGGGCTGGTGTGTGCATGTATATGAGTGAGCATGTGCTTGGGCTGGTGTGTGCATGTATATGAGTGTGCATGTGCTTGGGCTGGTGTGTGCATGTATATGAGTGAGCATGTGCTTGGGCTGGTGTGTGCATGTATATGAGTGAGCATGTGCTTGGGCTGGTGTGTGCATGTATATGAGTGTGCATGTGCTTGGGCTGGTGTGTGCATGTATATGAGTGAGCATGTGCTTGGGCTGGTGTGTGCATGTATATGAGTGAGCATGTGCTTGGGTTTGTGTGTGCATGTATATGAGTGAGCATGTGCTTGGGCTGGTGTGTGCATGCACGTGTCTATGCGTGTGTAGTCACCACTAGTGACCTACATATTGTGTGTATTTGATGGCTTGCATATAGGACATCCTTTACAGGGACGGCAGTCATTTCCTATAGTTGATTTATGACAGCACTCTGCTGTCTGTTTCATAATGGCCGTCTGAACCAAGGCTTTGACCTTTACAGGAGACAACTGCTCGAGGCCTTTCTTTCAGTTAATCTCTCTCTCCCTCTCTCTCCTCCTCCCCCTCTCTCTTTCTCCCTCTCTCTCCTCCTCCCCCTCTCTCTCTCTCTCTCTCCCTCTCTCTCCTCCTCCCCCTCTCTCTTTCTCCCTCTCTCTCCTCCTCCCCCTCTCTCTCTCCTCCTCCCTCTCTCTCTCTCTCCCCCTCTCTCTCCTCCTCCCCTCTCTCTTTCTCCCTCTCTCTCCTCCTCCCTCTCTCTCTCTCTCTCCCTCTCTCTCCTCCTCCCCCTCTCTCTTTCTCCCTCTCTCTCCTCCTCCCCCTCTCTCTCTCCTCCTCCCACTCTCTCTCTCTCCTCCTCCCCCTCTCTCTTTCTCCCTCTCTCTCCTCCTCCCCCTCTCTCTCTCCCCCTCCCCCTCTCTCTTTCCAACTCTTTCCTCCTCCCCCTCTCTCTCTCCTCCTCCCCCTCTCTCTTTCTCCCTCTCTTTCCTCCTCCCCCTCTCTCTCTCTTTCTCCCTCTCTCTCCTCCTCCCCCTCTCTCTCTCCTCCTCCCCCTCTCTCTTTCTCCCTCTCTCTCCTCCTCCCCCTCTCTCTCTCTCCTCCCCCCTCTCTCTCCTCCTCCCCCTCTCTTTCCTCCTCCCCCCTCTCTCTCTCCCTCCCCCTCTCTTTCTCCCTCTCTCTCCTCCTCCCCCTCTCTCTTTCTCCCTCTCTCCTCCTCCCCCTCTCTCTCTCCTCCTCCCCCTCTCTCTCTCTCCTCCTCCCCCTCTCTCTTTCTCCTCTTCCCCATCTCTCTCTCTCCTCCTCCCCCTCTCTCTTTCCTCCTCCCCCTCTCTCTTTCCTCCTCCCCCTCTCTCTCTCTCCTCCTCCCCCTCTCTCTCTCTCTCCTCCTCCCCCTCTCTCTCTCTCCTCCTCCCCCCCTCTCTCTCTTTCCTCCTCCCCCTCTCTCTCTCTCCTCCTCCCCTCTCTCTCTCTCTCCTCCTCCCCCTCTCTCCTCCTCCCCCTCTCTCTTTCTCCCTCTCTCTCCTCCTCCCCCTCTCTTTCCTCCTCCCCTCTCTCTCTCCTCCTCCCCCTCTCTCTCTCTCCTCCTCCCCCTCTCTCCTCCTCCCCCTCTCTCTCCCCCCCTCTCTTTCTCCCTCTCTCTCCTCCTCCCCCTCTCTCTCTCTCCTCCTCCCCCTCTCTCTTTCTCCCTCTCTCTCCTCCTCCCCTCTCTCTTTCTCCCTCTCTCCTCCTCCCCCCTCTCTTTCTCCCTCTCTCTCCTCCTCCCCTCTCTCTTTCCCCTCTCTCTCCTCCTCCCCTCTCTCTCTCTCCTCCTCCCCCCTCTCTCTCTCCTCCCCCCTCTCTCCCCTCTCTCTCTCTCCTCCTCCTCCCCCTCTCTCTCCTCCTCCCCCTCTCTCTTTCTCCCTCTCTCTCTCCTCCTCCCCCTCTCTCCTCCTCCCCCCCTCTCTCTCTCTCCTCCTCCCCCCTCTCTCCTCCTCCCCTCTCTCTTTCTCTCCTCTCTCCTCCTCCCCCTCTCTCTCTCTCCTCCTCCCCTCTCTCTTTATCCCTCTCTCTCCTCCTCCCCTCTCTCTTTCTCCCTCTCTTTCCTCCTCCCCCTCTCTCTTTCTCTCTCTCTCTCTCCTCCTCCCCCTCTCTCTATCTCTCTCTCTCTCCTCCTCCCCCTCTCTCTTTCTATCTCCTCCTCCCCCTCTCTCTATCTCTCTCTCTCTCCTCCTCCTCCCCCTCTCTTTCTCCCTCTATCTCCTCCTCCCCCTCTCTTTCTCCCTCTCTCTCCTCCTCCCTCTCTCCTCCTCCCCCCTCTCTCTCCCCCTCTCTCTCCTCCTCCCCCTCTCTCTCTCTCCTCCTCCCCCTCTCTCTTTCTCCCTCTATCTCCATCTCTCTATCTTTTTTTCAGTTGGCCTAGTGTCCGTTGGTGTAAAGTACTTAAGTAAAAAATACTTGAAAGTACTACTTAAGTAGTTTTTTGAGGTATCTGTACTTTACTTTACTGTTTATATTTTTATTCATTTACTTTCGGTACTTATTAAGTACATGTTAGCAATTACATTTACTTTTGATACTTAAGTATATTTAAAACCAAATACCCTTAGACCTATACTCAAGTAGTATTTTCCTGGGTGTCTTTCACTTTAACTTTTCTATTAAGGTATTAACTTATCTTAACCCCCCACCCCACCCCCCACCACCACTGCTTAGAGTGCTCTCTTTCCCCTTTCCCTCTCTACGTGAGCATTCGTAGTGAGCAAACAGTCAGCTAAATTAGCATTCTGTCTTCTGCTGATGCTGGTGAGTCAATGATGAGAGAGAGCCCTTTCCTGTACTGCAGCTCATAAGCATGCCTCTCCCATACAGCCAACATGCCAGACAAATGGCCAACATATGCGACACATATGTCATGATTCAACATGCCATTCACATGCTTATGGCTTCTCGGGCACCAACATGCCTCAGACAAACACAGCCATATGCAGCACAAGTATTCAACATGCATTACTAATGCTTCATACATTCATTATACAGTGTATATATATATATATATATATATATATATATATATATATGGTTCAGACATGCTTTACAACTATTACTACTAGATATAAACTATTACTACTAGCTACTACTAGCTATACACTATTACTATTAGCTATAAACTATTACTACTAGCTATAAACTATTACTACTAGCTGTAAACTATTACTACTAGATATAAACTATTACTACTAGCTATAAACTATTACTACTAGCTATAAACTATTACTACTAGATATAAACTATTACTACTAGATATAAACTATTACTACTAGATATGAACTATTACTACTAGCTATAAACTATTACTACTAGATATAAACTATTACTACTAGATATAAACTATTACTACTAGCTATAAACTATTACTACTAGATATAAACTATTACTACTAGCTATAAACTATTACTACTAGATATAAACTATTACTACTAGCTATAAACTATTACTACTAGACATGAACTATTACTACTAGCTATAAACTATTACTACTAGCTATAAACTATTACTACTAGCTATAAACTATTATTACTAGCTATAAACTATTACTACTAGCTATAAACTATTACTACTAGCTATAAACTATTACTACTAGCTATAAACTATTACTACTAACTATAAACTATTATTACTAGATATAAACTATTACTACTAGCTACCACTAGCTATAAACTATTACTACTAGATATAAACTATTACTACTAGCTACCACTAGCTATAAACTATTACTACTAGCTATAAACTATTACTACTAGACATGAACTATTACTACTAGCTATAAACTATTACTACTAGATATAAACTATTACTACTAGCTATAAACTAGTACTACTAGATATAAACTATTACTACTAACTATAAACTATTACTACTAGATATAAACTATTACTACTAGCTACCACTAGCTATAAACTATTACTACTAGATATAAACTATTACTACTAGCTATAAACTATTACTACTAGATATAAACTATTACTACTAGATATAAACTATTACTACTAGCTATAAACTATTACTACTAGCTATAAACTATTACTACTAGCTATAAACTATTACTACTAGATATAAACTATTACTACTAGCTATACACTATTACTACTAGATATAAACTATTACTACTAGCTATAAACTATTACTACTAGATATAAACTATTACTACTAGATATAAACTATTACTACTAGCTATAAACTATTACTACTAGCTATAAACTATTACTACTAGACATAAACTATTACTACTAGCTATAAACTATTACTACTAGCTATAAACTATTACTACTAGATATAAACTATTACTACTAGATATAAACTATTACTACTAGCTATAAACAGGCTAAACGCATACTTAGCTCATGCTTTGATTGAGACCTTTATCTTACACGCCATACGTATATATATATATATATAAACAGCGAACAAATAAACATCCTTTTTTCAGGATCCTGTCTTTCAAAGATAATTCGTAAAAATCCAAATAACTGCCTAGAAGGCCAGCATCTCAGTCGCCTCTTCACTGTTGACGTTGAGACTGGACAGAGGAACTCTGCCTAGAAGGCCAGCATCCCAGTCGCCTCTTCACTGTTGACGTTGAGACTGGACAGAGGAACTCTGCCTAGAAGGCCAGCATCCAGGAGTCGCCTCTTCACTGTTGACGTTGAGACTGGACAGAGGAACTCTGCCTGGAAGGCCAGCATCCCAGAGTCACCTCTTCACTGTTGACGTTGAGACTGGACAGAGGAACTCTGCCTAGAAGGCCAGCATCCCAGAGTCGCCTCTTCACTGTTGACGTTGAGACTGGTGTTTTGCGGGTACTATTTAATGATGCTGCCAGTTGAGGACTTGTGAGGCATCTGTTTCTCAAACTCGACACTCTAATGTACTTGTCCTCTTGCTCAGTTGTGCACCGGGGCCTCCCACTCCTCTTTCTATTCTGGTTAGAGACAGTTTGTACTGTTCTGTGAAGGGAGAAGTACACAGCATTGTACGAAACCTTCAGTTTATTGGTAATTTCTCGCATGGAATAGCCTTACTTTCTCAGAACAAGAATAGACTGACGAGTTTCAGAAGAAAGTTCTTTGTTTCTGGCCATATTGAGCCTGTAATCAAACCCACAAATGCTGATGCTCCAGATACTCAAGTCTAAAGAAGGCCAGTTTTATTGCTTCTTTAATCAGAACAACAGTTTTCAGCTGTTCTAACATAATTGCAAAAGGGGTTTTGTAATGACCAATTAGCCTTTTAAAATGATAAACTTGGATTAGCTAACACAACGTGCCATTGGAACACAGGAGTGATGGTTGCTGATAATGGGCCTCTGTACACCTATGTAGATATTCCATTAAAAATCAGCCGTTTCCAGCTACAATAGTCATTTACAACATTAACAATGTCTACACTGTATTTCTGATAAATTTTATTACATTTTAATGGACAATTTTTTCTTCTTTTTTTTCTTCTCAAAAACAAGGACATTTCTAAGTGACCACAATCTTTTGAATGGTAGTGTGTATATCAGCACATTCTCCATTTACTTTAGGTATAAAGGCTTAGACTCCAGGAGGCTTAGACATAATCTCCATCAGCAGCTATTGAGACCCGCAATTGAGTAAAACGCTCAGTTGGGCATCAGTCCTAAAACAAACCTTTCAAAACAATATTGTGAGGAAACATGCGCCCCATGAATAGCTTAGTGCACCATCCTGAATGGAGAAACGAACGCATCCATCCACAGCTCACAGTCAGTCTCCCTCAGACCCAGATCCGTCCTACCACTGTAGTAGAGGATATCCTCTCCTCTATAGCACACAGTTCTGGCTTTGTCCCCCCCACCCCCCAAAAAAACAAACATTTTGTAATATATTTTTTTTGTAAACTCAGATTACCCTTATCGAATATTAGGTTTTGGTTGAAGATCTGATTCAGTATAAAAAAAATATAGAAAATCAGAAAAGGGGGCAAATACTGTTTGAACCCACTGTACTATATATAATCTCTAAAACAAGGCTTGATAATTAGTGTAACAATGGCAGCCATTGGCTTCAGATAGTGAAACATAGACATAAATGGGGCGGCAGGGTAGCCTAGTGGTTAGAGCATTGGACTAGTAACCGAAAGGTTGCAAGTTCAAATCCCCGAGCTGACAAGGTACAAAATCTGTCGTTCTGACCCTGAACAGGCAGTTAACCCACTGTTCCTAGGCCGTCAGTGAAAATAAGAATTTGTTCTTAACTGACTTGCCTAGTAAAATAAAAAATAAAAAAATAAACACAAAAGCACTTTACGTATGATGGAGCATTGTCTGAAGGGCTGACCTTCAAAAACCCTTATCTGCTGTGTAGTTTATATAACAGAGCACTGAGAGAATTCCTATAGGATGTTGTAGTTCATTGTGTGAGACGGTAAGATAGCGTCCTTACGGTGGAGCTTATTGTTTATGTCAGTGAAGCTTGTCCATTGTTGTGAATGATCCTGTAATAACCTATAGATGGGAGGATGAAAGCTCAGCGGAGAGGAAGAAAACTGAGAGAGATGGTGTTTCTTTGGCAATTACTGCTATAATCCATTCAAGGGCTGAGGCTTTACACTGAGAAGGCACACACACACAGACACACACACACGCACGCACGCACGTACGCACACACACACACACTGCGTCCCACTTGGATAGTCTGCCCAGCCTGTTTGACCCACAACAAGCCACTAAGAGCTGACCTTTAGGCTAAAGGTTTACAGGTCAAGCAGAGGGCAGAGGAGAGGTGGTGGATTACAGTAATGTCGTGTCGTCAGATATTGGATACAACTAACCTTCACACCGAGTATCCAAAAGGCGTGTAAAAACCACACACGTAGAAAAGAAAAATGACTGTCCTTGATTCAGTCCTTGAGCAGAATATAGTGATAAACAATCACATGACGTGTGGTCCTCCCACTATCTCGTGAAACCATGCAGTTTATTAGGCTACTGATTATAATTTATGATGAACTTCACAGGGTAGTGTGATGAACTTCACAGGGTGGTGTGATGAACTTCACAGGGTGGTGTGATGAACTTCACAGGGTGGGTGGTGTGATGAACTTCACAGGGTGGTGTGATGAACTTCACAGGGTGGTGTGATGAACTTCACAGGGTGGTGTGATGAACTTCACAGGGTGGTGTAATGAACTTCACAGGGTGGTGTGATGAACTTCACAGGGTGGTGTGATGAACTTCACAGGGTGGTGTGATGAACTTCACAGGGTGGTGTGATGAACTTCACAGGGTGGTGTGATGAACTTCACAGGGTGGTGTGATGAACTTCACAGGGTGGTGTAATGAACTTCACAGGGTAGTGTGATGAACTTCACAGGGTGGTGTGATGAACTTCACAGGGTGGTGTGATGAACTTCACAGGGTGGTGTGATGAACTTCACAGGGTGGGTGGTGTGATGAACTTCACAGGGTGGTGTGATGAACTTCACAGGGTGGTGTGATGCCCTTCACAGGGTAGTGTGATGAACTTCACAGGGTGGTGTGATGAACTTCACAGGGTGGTGTGATGAACTTCACAGGGTGGTGTGATGAACTTCACAGGGTGGTGTGATGAACTTCACAGGGTGGTGTGATGAACTTCACAGGGTGGTGTGCTGAACTTCACAGGGTGGTGTGATGAACTTCACAGGGTGGTGTGATGAACTTCACAGGGTGGTGTGATGAACTTCACAGGGTGGGTGGTGTGATGAACTTCACAGGGTGGTGTGATGAACTTCACAGGGTGGTGTAATGAACTTCACAGGGTAGTGTGCTGAACTTCACAGGGTAGTGTGATGAACTTCACAGGGTGGGTGGTGTGATGAACTTCACAGGGTGGTGTGATGAACTTCACAGGGTGGTGTGATGAACTTCACAGGGTGGTGTGATGAACTTCACAGGGTGGTGTGATGAACTTCACAGGGTGGTTTGATGAACTTCACAGGGTGGTGTGATGAACTTCACAGGGTGGTGTGATGAACTTCACAGGGTGGTGTGATGAACTTCACAGGGTGGGTGGTGTGATGAACTTCACAGGGTGGTGTGATGAACTTCACAGGGTGGTGTGATGAACTTCACAGGGTGGTGTGATGAACTTCACAGGGTGGTGTGATGAACTTCACAGGGTGGTGTGATGAACTTCACAGGGTGGTGTGATGAACTTCACAGGGTGGTGTGATGAACTTCACAGGGTGGTGAATGTGCACGGTGATGAGCTTGATGCTCCTTTCCAATAAATATCCAGGGTCTTATTCTGGTGACATGATGACCAATGCTTGACGGCAGTTTGACAAATAAAAACATTCTCTTATCTATAATAATCTCATCATGAAGACTAGCCCACCTGCACTGTATCTGCGAGCCGTTGGCTAGAGGGCTCGTGCCAAGACCAGAGTAGGCACATGTAACGGATGTGAAACGGCTAGCTAGTTAGCGGTGGTGCGCTAAATAGCGTTTCAACGTAACTTGCTCTGAGACCTTGAAGTAGTGGTTCCCCGCGGCTTTTGTGGAGCGATGTGTAACGATGCTGTTACACGACTGTTGTTGATGTGTGCAGAGGGTCCCCGGTTGGCGCGAAGGGACGGTCTAAAGTTATACTGTTACACACATTTGTTATTTAATAAAAAATGTTTTTTTTTGCGACAAAACTATCAGTAAGAGTTGAAAATGTGATGGAAACACATTGAATGTTCCATTTTTATTCAGTACATAAAACTTAAAGAGGGAAAAGTACACTTTGTGTGCACTACGTCGTCACACACTGTCAGTTTGTGGAAGCATACCGCGTGGTGGGAAACATTAGCATGTTTTCTTTATACAGATTTTTTTTATATTCGCATTAAAATTTTGTTGGCCAATTGGAGGGAAATCTAGCTATTGAGATAAAAATCTATTGTTCTGGATGATCGTAGTCAGCAACATTAGATGTTTTCAGATCTCACAAGTTGAGTGGAGCTAAGTGGCACCACACCTCTCTCATCTGTGGACTGTGGAGCGATCCGAAGTTGATCCCTGGCGTGGAGGGCGCGCCCAGGGAGGACGTGATGACGGAGTAAGGCGACGCCAGGCCGTTCAGGGGCGCGCCCAGGGTGCTCATTGGCGAAGGAAGGGTCCTGGAGGTGCTGATGACGGAGGGGTGCCCCACCATGCCACCCATTGGAGGGCCATGGGAGTGGGGCATGCTCATCGGCCCTTGAGAATCTGTGGGGATGAGTCAAAGAGACAGGGTTAGAGACAGACAGAGCTGAGTCTGAACGGAACAGTTCTCCATAGCAGACACATCACATGCTGTAGAACCACAGCTGTTTGGCTGCTAATCCTGCTTCTGTACGCCAGAGAAGAGATGTTGTGCAACTTCCTCTTCAGCCAGAAAACTATAACCCCCACTCCTCTCCTTCTGTAATGGACTACAGCCCCCACACTCCTCTCCTTCTGTAATGGACTACAGCCCCCACACTCCTCTCCTTCTGTAATGGACTACAGCCCCCACTCCTCTCCTTCTGTAATGGACTACAGCCCCCACACTCCTCTCCTTCTGTAATGGACTACAGCCCCCACACTCCTCTCCTTCTGTAATGGACTACAGCCCCCACACTCCTCTCCTTCTGTAATGGACTACAGCCCCCACACTCCTCTCCTTCTGTAATGGACTACAGCCCCCACTCCTCTCCTTCTGTAATGGACTACAGCCCCCACTCCTCTCCTTCTGTAATAATATATGCCATTTAGCAGACGCTTTTATCCAAAGCGACTTACAGTCATGTGTGCATACATTCTACGTATGGGTGGTCCCGGGAATCAAACCCACTACCCTGGCGTTACAAGCGCCATGCTCTACCAACTGAGCTACAGAAGGACCAGAATGGACTACAGACCCCACTCCTCTCCTTCTGTAATGGACTACAGCCCCCACACTCCTCTCCTTCTGTAATGGATTACAGCCCCCACACTCCTCTCCTTCTGTAATGGACTACAGCCCCCACACTCCTCTCCTTCTGTAATGGACTACAGCCCCCACTCCTCTCCTTCTGTAATGGACTACAGCCCCCACACTCCTCTCCTTCTGTAATGGACTACAGCCCCCACTCCTCTCCTTCTGTAATGGACTACAGACCCCACTCCTCTCCTTCTGTAATGGACTACAGCCCCCACTCCTCTCCTTCTGTAATGGACTACAGACCCCACTCCTCTCCTTCTGTAATGGACTACAGCCCCCACTCCTCTCCTTCTGTAATGGACTACAGACCCCACTCCTCTCCTTCTGTAATGGACTACAGCCCCCACTCCTCTCCTTCTGTAATGGACTACAGACCCCACTCTTCTCCTTCTGTAATGGACTACAGCCCCCACACTCCTCTCCTTCTGTAATGGACTACAGCCTCCACACTCCTCTCCTTCTGTAATGGACTACAGACCCCACTCCTCTCCTTCTGTAATGGACTACAGCCTCCACACTCCTCTCCTTCTGTAATGGACTACAGACCCCACTCCTCTCCTTCTGTAATGGACTACAGACCCCACTCCTCTCCTTCTGTAATGGACTACAGCCCCCACACTCCTCTCCTTCTGTAATGGACTACAGCCCCCACACTCCTCTCCTTCTGTAATGGACTACAGACCCCACTCCTCTCCTTCTGTAATGGACTACAGACCCCACTCCTCTCCTTCTGTAATGGACTACAGACCCCACTCTTCTCCTTCTGTAATGGACTACAGCGCCCACACTCCTCTCCTTCTGTAATGGACTATAACCCCCACTCCTCTCCTTCTGTAATAGACTACAACCCCCACTCCTCTCCTTCTGTAATGGACTATAACCCCCACTCCTCTCCTTCTGTAATAGACTCCAACCCCCACTCCTCTCCTTCTGTAATGGACTATAACCCCCACTCCTCTCCTTCTGTAATGGACTACAGCCCCCACTCCTCTCCTTCTGTAATGGACTACAGCCCCCACTCCTCTCCTTCTGTAATGGACTACAGCCCCCACTCCTCTCCTTTTGTAATGGACTACAGCCCCCACTCCTCTCCTTCTGTAATGGACTACAGACCCCACTCCTCTCCTTCTGTAATGGACTACAGCCCCCACTCCTCTCCTTCTGTAATGGACTACAGACCCCACTCCTCTCCTTCTGTAATGGACTACAGCCCCCACTCCTCTCCTTCTGTAATGGACTACAGACCCCACTCCTCTCCTTCTGTAATGGACTACAGCCCCCACTCCTCTCCTTCTGTAATGGACTACAGCCTCCACACTCCTCTCCTTCTGTAATGGACTACAGCCCCCACACTCCTCTCCTTCTGTAATGGACTACAGCCCCCACACTCCTCTCCTTCTGTAATGGACTACAGACCCCACTCCTCTCCTTCTGTAATGGACTACAGACCCCACTCCTCTCCTTCTGTAATGGACTACAGACCCCACTCTTCTCCTTCTGTAATGGACTACAGCCCCCACACTCCTCTCCTTCTGTAATGGACTATAACCCCCACTCCTCTCCTTCTGTAATAGACTACAACCCCCACTCCTCTCCTTCTGTAATGGACTATAACCCCCACTCCTCTCCTTCTGTAATAGACTCCAACCCCCACTCCTCTCCTTCTGTAATGGACTATAACCCCCACTCCTCTCCTTCTGTAATGGACTACAGCCCCCACACTCCTCTCCTTCTGTAATGGACTATAACCCCCACTCCTCTCCTTCTGTAATAGACTACAACCCCCACTCCTCTCCTTCTGTAATGGACTACAGCCCCCACACTCCTCTCCTTCTGTAATGGACTATAACCCCCACTCCTCTCCTTGTGTAATAGACTACAACCCCCACTCCTCTCCTTCTGTAATGGACTACAGCCCCCACACTCCTCTCCTTCTGTAATGGACTATAACCCCCACTCCTCTCCTTCTGTAATAGACTATAACACCCACTCCTCTCCTTCTGTAATGGACTACAGCCCCCACACTCCTCTCCTTCTGTAATGGACTATAACCCCCACTCCTCTCCTTCTGTAATGGACTACAGCCCCCACTCCTCTCCTTCTGTAATGGACTACAGCCCCCACTCCTCTCCTTCTGTAATGGACTATAACCCCCACTCCTCTCCTTCTGTAATAGACTCCAACCCCCACTCCTCTCCTTCTGTAATGGACTATAACCCCCACTCCTCTCCTTCTGTAATGGACTACAGCCCCCACACTCCTCTCCTTCTGTAATGGACTATAACCCCCACTCCTCTCCTTCTGTAATGGACTACAGCCCCCACACTCCTCTCCTTCTGTAATGGACTATAACCCCCACTCCTCTCCTTCTGTAATGGACTACAGCCCCCACTCCTCTCCTTCTGTAATGGACTACAGCCCCCACTCCTCTCCTTCTGTAATGGACTATAACCCCCACTCCTCTCCTTCTGTAATAGACTCCAACCCCCACTCCTCTCCTTCTGTAATGGACTATAACCCCCACTCCTCTCCTTCTGTAATGGACTACAGCCCCCACACTCCTCTCCTTCTGTAATGGACTACAGCCCCCACTCCTCTCCTTCTGTAATGGACTACAGCCCCCACTCCTCTCCTTCTGTAATGGACTATAACCCCCACTCCTCTCCTTCTGTAATGGACTACAGCCCCCACTCCTCTCCTTCTGTAATGGACTATAACCCCCACTCCTCTCCTTCTGTAATGGACTACAGCCCCCACTCCTCTCCTTCTGTAATGGACTACAGCCCCCACACTCCTCTCCTTCTGTAATGGACTATAACCCCCACTCCTCTCCTTCTGTAATGGACTACAGACCCCACTCCTCTCCTTCTGTAATGGACTACAGACCCCACTCTTCTCCTTCTGTAATGGACTACAGCGCCCACACTCCTCTCCTTCTGTAATGGACTATAACCCCCACTCCTCTCCTTCTGTAATAGACTACAACCCCCACTCCTCTCCTTCTGTAATGGACTATAACCCCCACTCCTCTCCTTCTGTAATAGACTATAACCCCCACTCCTCTCCTTCTGTAATGGACTACAGCCCCCACACTCCTCTCCTTCTGTAATGGACTATAACCCCCACTCCTCTCCTTCTGTAATAGACTCCAACCCCCACTCCTCTCCTTCTGTAATGGACTATAACCCCCACTCCTCTCCTTCTGTAATGGACTACAGCCCCCACTCCTCTCCTTCTGTAATGGACTACAGCCCCCACTCCTCTCCTTCTGTAATGGACTACAGCCCCCACTCCTCTCCTTCTGTAATGGACTACAGCCCCCACTCCTCTCCTTCTGTAATGGACTACAGACCCCACTCCTCTCCTTCTGTAATGGACTACAGCCCCCACTCCTCTCCTTCTGTAATGGACTACAGACCCCACTCCTCTCCTTCTGTAATGGACTACAGCCCCCACTCCTCTCCTTCTGTAATGGACTACAGACCCCACTCCTCTCCTTCTGTAATGGACTACAGCCCCCACTCCTCTCCTTCTGTAATGGACTACAGACCCCACTCTTCTCCTTCTGTAATGGACTACAGCCCCCCACTCCTCTCCTTCTGTAATGGACTCCAACCCCACTCCTCTCCTTCTGTAATGGACTATAACCCCCACTCCTCTCCTTCTGTAATGGACTACAGCCCCCACTCCTCTCCTTCTGTAATGGACTACAGCCCCCACACTCCTCTCCTTCTGTAATGGACTATAACCCCCACTCCTCTCCTTCTGTAATGGACTACAACCCCCACTCCTCTCCTTCTGTAATGGACTACAGCCCCCACACTCCTCTCCTTCTGTAATGGACTATAACCCCCACTCCTCTCCTTCTGTAATAGACTACAACCCCCACTCCTCTCCTTCTGTAATGGACTACAGCCCCCACACTCCTCTCCTTCTGTAATGGACTATAACCCCCACTCCTCTCCTTCTGTAATAGACTATAACACCCCCACTCCTCTCCTTCTGTAATGGACTACAGCCCCCACACTCCTCTCCTTCTGTAATGGACTATAACCCCCACTCCTCTCCTTCTGTAATGGACTACAGCCCCCACTCCTCTCCTTCTGTAATGGACTACAGCCCCCACTCCTCTCCTTCTGTAATGGACTATAACCCCCACTCCTCTCCTTCTGTAATGGACTACAGCCCCCACTCCTCTCCTTCTGTAATGGACTATAACCCCCACTCCTCTCCTTCTGTAATGGACTACAGCCCCCACTCCTCTCCTTCTGTAATGGACTATACTCCCCCCTGTAATGGACTACAGCCCACTCCTCTCCTTCTGTAATGGACTATAACCCCCACTCCTCTCCTTCTGTAATAGACTACAACCCCCACTCCTCTCCTTCTGTAATGGACTACAGACCCCACACTCCTCTCCTTCTGTAATGGACTATAACCCCCACTCCTCTCCTTCTGTAATGGACTACAGACCCCACTCCTCTCCTTCTGTAATGGACTACAGCCCCCACTCCTCTCCTTCTGTAATGGACTACAGACCCCACTCCTCTCCTTCTGTAATGGATGGGCTCTCTCAAGAAGATAAACAGACAAACAGACACAGACAGACAGATATTTAGGCGTCTTTCCAGCTGGCCCGGCTGGATATGAGAGAAGAGATGTTTAGGAGCTACAGTATATTGGGACTGATTATTAGGTATCGTCCCGGCCCTACATTATATGTGACCCGTTTCAATAAGCTAGGCGTATGTCGCACGTAACTACCTCACAGGAGAGGCATTTCAAATTATACTTTTTTTTTGTTTAATCAAAATGCGTTTTTATTTGGGCAGAAATGCCTTCTGAAACATGTGAACTTTTATGTGCCTTAAAATAACAAACTTGTATGTCATCTGTAAATACAAATAAAATATTAAATTACGAGTCTAGCTGGTTTAGCCAGCCACGGAAAAAGACAGGGACCTACCCGCGAGCCATGATTGGCAGAGATAATGGGTGGGCTAGATGAACATGACGAGAGATTAGTTCTGATTGGTCTGCCATGTAGCACGCTTTTGTCTATAACATAAACTGCACAGTATGGTTGAAGATAACTTTTGACCGCTAACAAAGATACTGTATAACGTTGCATGGATAACTGGGCCAAAAGTGTTGGAACTGCTATCACTGGGCCAAACATTGCTGCACAAAAAGCTATCAAACCAAATGGAAAGACAGTGTAGGCGGTAGCTGTACAAACCAAAACGACATTTCAATGGGCCAAACAGGCGGTAGCTAGCTACAAACCAAATGGATAACTGCATTCATCAATGGGCCAAACAGGCGGTAGCTAGCTACAAACCAAATGGAAGAGTGTGGGCCAAACAGGCGGTAGCTAGCTACAAACCAAATGGAAGAGACACGCTGCTGAAGCATTCATCAATGGGCCAAACAGGCGGTAGCTAGCTACAAACCAAATGGAAGAGACACGCGGCATTCATCAATGGACCAAACAGGCTAGCTACAAACCAAATGGAAGAGACACGCTGTCGTGCTGAAGCTATCAATGGGACAAAGATCAGTGGTTGCTAAAAAGTTGGAAGAGACACGCTGTCGTGAACATTCATCAATGGGCCAAACAGGCGGTAGCTAGCTACAAACCAAATGGAAGAGACACGCTGTGGCATTCATCAATGGGCCAAACAGGCGGTAGCTAGCTACAAACCAAATGGAAGAGACACGCTGTCGTGAAGCATTCATCACTGGGCCAAACAGGCGGTAGCTAGCTACAAACCAAGACACGCTGTGGAAGAATGGGCCAAACAGGCACGCTACAAACCAAATGTCGTGAAGCATTCATCAATGGGCCAAACAGGCGGTAGCTAGCTACAAACCAAATGGAAGAGACACGCTGTCGTGAAGCATTCATCAATGGGCCAAACAGGCGGTAGCTAGCTACAAACCAAATGGAAGAGACACGCTGTCGTGAAGCATTCATCACTGGGCCAAACAGGCGGTAGCTAGCTACAAACCAAATGGAAGAGACACGCTGTCGTGAACATTCATCAATGGGCCAAACAGGCGGTAGCTAGCTACAAACCAAATGGAAGAGACACGCTGTCGTGAAGCATTCATCAATGGGCCAAACAGGCGGTAGCTAGCTACAAACCAAATGGAAAACAGGTCGTGGCATTCATCAATGGGCCAAACAGGCGGTAGCTACAAACCAAATGGAAGAAATGGAAGCATTCATCAAGCCAAACAGGCGCTGTCAAACCAAATGGAAGAGACACGCATTCATCAATGGGCCAAACAGGCGCTACAAACCAAATGGAAGAGACACGCTGTGAAGCATTCATCAATGGGCCAAACAGGCGGTAGCTAGCTACAAACCAAATGGAAGAGACACGCTGTCGTGAAGCATTCATCAAAATGGCTACAAACCAAATGGAAAACAGCTGCGTGACGCATTCATCAATGGGCCAAACAGGCGGTAGCTACAAACCAAATGGCATTCATCAATGGGCCAAACAGGCGGTAGCTAGCTACAAACCAACTGGAGACACGCTGTCGTGAAGCATTCATCAATGGGCCAAACAGGCGGTAGCTAGCTACAAACCAAATGGAAGAGACACGCTGTCGTGAAGCATTCATCACTGGGCCAAACAGGCGGGTAGCTACGCTGTCGTGACACATTCATCTGGACCAAACAAACCAAACTGGAAGAGACACGCTGTAGCTAGCTACAAACCAAATGGAAGAGACAAGCATTCATCAATGGGCCAAACAGGCGGTAGCTAGCTACAAACCAAATGGAAGAGACACGCTGTCGTGAAGCATTCATCAATGGGCCAAACAGGCGGTAGCTAGCTACAAACCAAATGGAAGAGACACGCTGTCGTGAAGCATTCATCAATGGGCCAAACAGGCGGTAGCTACAAACCAAATGGAAGTAATTCATTTTAGCTACAAACCAAATGGAAGAGACATGAAGCATTCATCAATGGGCCAAACAGGCGGTAGCTAGCTACAAACCAAATGGAAGAGTTTCTAATTTGGTCAAATGGAAGAGAAGTCATTCATCAATGGGCCAAACAGGCGGTAGCTAGCTTAAACCATACTGTTGGAAGAGACACGCTGTCGTGAAGCATTCATCAATGGGCCAAACAGGCGGTAGCTAGCTACAAACCAACTGGAAGAGACACGCTGTCGTGAAGCATTCATCAATGGGCCAAACAGGCGGTAGCTAGCTACAAACCAAATGGAAGAGACACGCTGTCGTGAAGCATTCATCAATGGACCAAACAGGCAGTAGCTAGCTACAAACCAAATGGAAGAGACACGCTGTCGTGAAGCATTCATCAATGTATACGGGGTAATTTTTTAGATATGATATGTTTCTAATTTGGTCAGAAAGTCATTTTCAAGTTAAAGCATACTGTTTGCTAGCTAACGAATATTAGCTGGCTGGCTAGCTAGCTCACGTTACGTGTATGATCTGTGTAGTAATATTATTTGTATCTCAGATTTGCATTGCTAGTTAGAGCCTAAAGTTAGCTAGCTAGCTAACATCGAACCTCGTTGGTTAGCTTAAGCTACCTGTAGATTCATACATTAGCATTTCATGCATGGTGGCTAGCTATGACAATCAGTGTGTACTGTAGCTATGGGTTGGATTTATGGTTCATTGTTTAGCTCGCTAGCTACATGTCTAAACAAAATACTCCACTTTGCAAGGGAATGATTACATGACTCAAGTTAGCCAGGTGTGTCCGGTGGTGAATGTGGCCATCTACTGTAATTCATGAACATCTCTAGACAATAGTGACCCATCCACTTGGATAGATTTTTAAAATGTTTACCTTTATTTAACTAGGCAACTCAGTTAGGAACAAATTCTTATTTTCAATGGAGGAACAGCAGGTTAACTGCCTGTTCAGGGGCAGAATGACAGATTTGTACCTTGTCAGCTCAGGGATTATGAACTTGCAACCTTTCGGTTACTAGTCCAACACTCTAACCACTAGGCTACCCTGCCGCCCCAGATGTGTCTGGGGGGTGGTTATAGCATTTCCTTCACATTGACCCATCAATTTAGACAAGTGTGTCTGGGTAAGAATCATATATATATATATATATATATATATGCCATTTAGCTGACGCTTTTATCCAAAGCGACTTACATTATAAAATATTTATACAATATTTGTACCTGTACACTTTCAAAGTCAGATTAGGATATATGCCAAGGACGAGACAAAGTGTATTTTTACATGGGGTTTCCCCCTTATTGTAGGCTACTACATTAAACCACTTTTAGTCTTGAAATATTTGGTTGTTTACTACATTACCTTCCTCACTCTGTTTAGCACATGGCCTGACATGTGAATCCTTAAAGAGATGGGCGGGGCTAAAGGCTTAAGAGGGTGTGAACGATGCTGAATGGGCGGGGCTAAAGGTTTAAGAGGGTGTGAACGATGCTGAATGGGCGGGACTAAATGCTTAAGAGGGTGTGAACGATGCTGAATGGGCGGGGCTAAATGCTTAAGAGGGCGTGAACGATGCTGAATGGGTGGGGCTAAAGGCTTAAGAGGGCGTGAACGATGCTGAATGGGTGGGGCTAAAGGCTTAAGAGGGTTTGAACGATGCTGAATAGGTGTAGACAAAGAAGACAAAAGAAGAGCTGTCCAGTAGCTGTACCAAAACATTCAAAGGCACTTTTCTCAAAAGTGGGGTTACAAGTTTATCAACTTTCAAAGCAGAATAACTTTCCCATTGTTCCTCAACTGTAGTGAATGATACACCATTTTCTAGCTCTGAGTGTCTACTTTTATCCAATGTAAAAAATAAAAAATAAAAAACACTATTTCAAATGATGCTACATTAGACCGAAAAGAGACAGTCGGTCATATATGCAGTATACTTCAGCGGCTCTCAATGGTCCCTGTGGCCCAAAACTAGCCAACTATCTCTCCAGTCTTGGGAAGATAAAATAGCTGTCTATCTTTGAGCAGCAGGGACTTCCTGAGCAGTATACAACAAGCATAGCCAGTCTGCCCCCGACCCAGTACAAAACTATCACTTCTCATTTGACACACAGTCAGCTGGTGAGATTCCTAAAAGAAAAGGGGTGGCTGAGGTTAGCATGCTCTGAGGGGGGAATGCTGTTTGTGTGTTTGTGTGTTTGTGTGTGTGTGTGTGTGTGTGTGTGTGTGTGTGTGTGTGTGTGTGTGTGTGTGTGTGTGTGGCAAGAAGCCAGCATTGCCACCAGAGGATGCGTAAATGGAAAGGCCTGTGGTGGTTGACGGGGCTATCCCTGCCGGACCTGATCCAACTCCACCGTCTGTCCCACGCAAACGCTATTCTATGTAAATCACTCCACGGACACTCCGGAATGTATGTTAGTGTACTTCTCACACTCACATTCTTTTAAAGGAGGAACAGAACTTGGGAAAGATCATTGCAGACTGTTGTAAGACTGACTCCAATACACAGGGAAATCAAACAGACAGAGGAGCTCTGTTTACCTTTGACCCCATGCTGTTGCGACTCAAAGGTCACCTGTTGCCAAATCCCTCCCGGCCAAGTTCAAAAGAGATCATATCAGTATCCCAAGGTTACATAGATTATTAGGAGACAACGCTGGCAGACAGGTACAGTTAGGCTGCTGCTGCTTCCCATGAAACTCAGACAGGAAAACATACACTAGTGTATGTAATACATCACAATAACCATAATGCTGAGGTGACAGTACTGTTCAGATCTATATAATTATACAGTATAACACATGCCTAGCCATAATCACGTCATTTACACATTCATATTCAAATTATTATATTACCTCAAAACAGAACGGATACACTTGAAAGGAAAATACAAAATGGTCATATTTATTACATTGACTTGATGAGAACCGATACATGGTGAAAAAGAGGTGGCTACATTCAGAGAGCTACAGTAAGAACAGAGATGGCTACATTCAGAGAGCTACAGTAAGAACAGACAGAGATGGCTACATTCAGAGAGCTACAGTAAGAACAAACAGAGATGGCTACATTCAGAGAGCTACAGTAAGAACAGACAGAGATGGCTACATTCAGAGAGCTACAGTAAGAACAGAGATGGCTACATTCAGAGAGCTACAGTAAGAACAGACAGAGATGGCTACATTCAGAGAGCTACAGTAAGAACAGACAGAGATGGCTACATTCAGAGAGCTACAGTAAGAACAGACAGAGATGGCTACATTCAGAGAGCTACAGTAAGAACAGACAGAGATGGCTACATTCAGAGAGCTACAGTAAGAACAGACAGAGATGGCTACATTCAGAGAGCTACAGTAAGAACAAACAGAGATGGCTACATTCAGAGAGCTACAGTAAGAACAGACAGAGATGGCTACATTCAGAGAGCTACAGTAAGAACAGACAGCGATGGCTACATTCAGAGAGCTACAGTAAGAACAGACAGAGATGGCTACATTCAGAGAGCTACAGTAAGAACAGACAGAGATGGCTACATTCAGACAGCTACAGTAAGAACAGACAGAGATGGCTACATTCAGAGAGCTACAGTAAGAACAGAGATGGCTACATTCAGAGAGCTACAGTAAGAACAGACAGAGATGGCTACATTCAGAGAGCTACAGTAAGAACAAACAGAGATGGCTACATTCAGACAGCTACAGTAAGAACAAACAGAGATGGCTACATTCAGAGAGCTACAGTAAGAACAGACAGAGATGGCTACATTCAGAGAGCTACAGTAAGAACAGACAGAGATGGCTACATTCAGAGAGCTACAGTAAGAACAGACAGAGATGGCTACATTCAGAGAGCTACAGTAAGAACAGACAGAGATGGCTACATTCAGAGCTACAGTAAGAACAGACAGAGATGGCTACATTCAGAGAGCTACAGTAAGAACAAACAGAGATGGCTACATTCAGAGAGCTACAGTAAGAACAGACAGAGATGGCTACATTCAGAGAGCTACAGTAAGAACAGACAGAGATGGCTACATTCAGAGAGCTACAGTAAGAACAGACAGAGATGGCTACATTCAGAGAGCTACAGTAAGAACAGACAGAGCCCATCTTTACTCTTTACTTTACTTTATCTTTACTACCAAACCCCCCCCGTTCAGGAACTTCAATCTGTTGTCTTGCCCGTTCACCCTCTGAATGGCACACATACACAATCCATGTCTCAGTTGTCTCAAGTCCTAAAAATCCTTATTTAACCTGTCTCCTCCCCCTTCATCTACACTGATTGAAGTGGATTTAACAAGTGACATCAACAAGGGATCATAGGTTTCACCTTGATTCACCTGGTCAGTCTATTTCATGGACAGAGCAGGTGTTCTTAATGTTTTGTCCCCTCAGTGTACACTGAGCCCTCCAGTGCACACTGAGCCCTCCAGTGCACACTGAGCCCTCCAGTGCACACTGAGCCCTCCAGTGTACACTGAGCCCTCCAGTGCACACTGAGCCCTCCAGTGCACACTGAGCCCTCCAGTGCACACTGAGCCCTCCAGTGCACACTGAGCCCTCCAGTGTACACTGAGCCCTCCAGTGCACACTGAGCCCTCCAGTGCACACTGAGCCCTCCAGTGTACACTGAGCCCTCCAGTGCACACTGAGCCCTCCAGTGCACACTGAGCCCTCCAGTGCACACTGAGCCCTCCAGTGCACACTGAGCCCTCCAGTGCACACTGAGCCCCCAGTGCACACTGAGCCCTCCAGTGCACACTGAGCCCTCCAGTGCACACTGAGCCCTCCAGTGCACACTGAGCCCTCCAGTGCACACTGAGCCCTCCAGTGCACACTGAGCCCTCCAGTGCACACTGAGCCCTCCAGTGCACACTGAGCCCTCCAGTGCACACTGAGCCCTCCAGTGCACACTGAGCCCTCCAGTGCACACTGAGCTCTCCAGTGTACACTGAGCCCTCCAGTGCACACTGAGCCCTCCAGTGCACACTGAGCTCTCCAGTGCACACTGAGCCCTCCAGTGTACACTGAGCCCTCCAGTGCACACTGAGCCCTCCAGTGCACACTGAGCCCTCCAGTGCACACTGAGCCCTCCAGTGCACACTGAGCTCTCCAGTGCACACTGAGCCCTCCAGTGCACACTGAGCCCTCCAGTGCACACTGAGCCCTCCAGTGCACACTGAGCCCTCCAGTGCACACTGAGCTCTCCAGTGTGTGGAAATTCAATAAACCAGTGGCCCACTAACTAATAATATCTACGGTCTGGAGATCAGGCTACTGGGAATAGGGGCGTGTGTGTGTGTGTGTGTGTGTGTGTGAGAGTGAGAGTGAGAGTGAGAGAGAGAGAGAGAGAGAGAGAGAGAGAGAGAGAGAGAGAGAGAGAGAGAGAGAGAGAGAGAGAGAGGCGTCTATCTGTAACAGAATGACACACACTTCAACATCTATCAGATTATCCCTCCAGAGAGAAGTGTATCCTCTTAACGCGTGCATCGATCTGCAGTGTGTTTTTACGTGTGTGTTGCACTGTGACAAAGTGATACAAAACATAATGCCCACTAAAGCAGCAATCAAGAGAACAGACTGGGGGAGTCAAGAGATACTGCCAACATGTCATTAAGAAGTGGTTCACTGCCCTGAGACTCTACTGCCAAACAACTCACTGGAACCTGGTTCACCGCCCTGAGACTCTACTGCCAAACAACTCACTGGAACCTGGTTCACCGCCCTGAGACTCTACTGCCAAACAACTCACTGGAACCTGGTTCACCGCCCTGAGACTCTACTGCCAAACAACTCACTGGAACCTGGTTCACCGCCCTGAGACTCTACTGCCAAACAATTCACTGGAACCTGGTTCACCGCCCTGAGACTCTACTGCCAGCAACTCACTGGAACCTGGTTCACCGTCCTGAGACTACTGCCAGCAACTCACTGGAACCTGGTTCACCGCCCTGAGACTCTACTGCCAAACAACTCACTGGAACCTGGTTCACCGTCCTGAGACTCTACTGCCAACAACTCACTGGAACCTGGTTCACCGCCCTGAGACTCTATTGCCAAACAACTCACTGGAACCTGGTTCACCGCCCTGAGACTCTACTGCCAAACAATTCACTGGAACCTGGTTCACCGCCCTGAGACTCTACTGCCAAACAACTCACTGGAACCTGGTTCACCGTCCTGAGACTCTACTGCCAACAACTCACTGGAACCTGGTTCACCGCCCTGAGACTCTATTGCCAAACAACTCACTGGAACCTGGTTCACCGCCCTGAGACTCTACTGCCAAACAATTCACTGGAACCTGGTTCACCGCCCTGAGACTCTACTGCCAAACAACTCACTGGAACCTGGTTCACCGTCCTGAGACTCTACTGCCAGCAACTCACTGGAACCTGGTTCACCGCCCTGAGACTCTACTGCCAAACAACTCACTGGAACCTGGTTCACCGTCCTGAGACTCTACTGCCAACAACTCACTGGAACCTGGTTCACCGTCCTGAGACTCTACTTCCAACAACTCACTGGAACCTGGTTCACCGCCCTGAGACTCTACTGCCAGCAACTCACTGGAATCTGGTTCACCGCCCTGAGACTCTACTGCCAGCAACTCACTGGAACCTGGTTCACCGTCCTGAGACTCTACTGCCAAACAACTCACTGGAACCTGGTTCACCGTCCTGAGACTCTACTGCCAAACAACTCACTGGAACCTGGTTCACCGCCCTGCGACTCTACTGCCAAACAACTCACTGGGACCTGGTTCACCGCCCTGAGACTCTACTGCCAAACAACTCACTGGAACCTGGTTCAATGCCCTGAGACTCTACTGCCAAACAACTCACTGGGACCTGGTTCACCGCCCTGAGACTCTACTGCCAGCAACTCACTGGAACCTGGTTCACCGCCCTGAGACTCTACTGCCAGCAACTCACTGGAACCTGGTTCACCGCCCTGAGACTCTACTGCCAGCAACTCACTGGAACCTGGTTCACCGCCCTGAGACTCTACTGCCAAACAACCCACTGGAACCTGGTTCACCGTCCTGAGACTCTACTGCCAGCAACTCACTGGAACCTGGTTCACCGTCCTGAGACTCTACTGTCAGCAACTCACTGGAACCTGGTTCACTGCCCTGAGACTCTACTGCCAAACAACTCACTGGAACCTGGTTCACCGCCCTGAGACTCTACTGCCAAACAACTCACTGGAACCTGGTTCACCGCCCTGAGACTCTACTGCCAGCAACTCACTGGAACCTGGTTCACTGCCCTGAGACTCTACTGCCAAACAACTCACTGGAACCTGGTTCACCGCCCTGAGACTCTACTGCCAAACAACTCACTGGAATCTGGTTCACCGTCCTGAGACTCTACTGCCAAACAACTCACTGGGACTTTGTTTACCGCCCTGAGACTCTACTGCCAAACAACTCACTGGAACCTGGTTCACCGCCCTGAGACTCTACTCCCAACAACTCACTGGAACCTGGTTCACCGCCCTGAGACTCTACTGCCAAACAACTCACTAGAACCTGTTTCACCGCCCTGAGACTTTACTGCCAGCAACTCACTGGAACCTGGTTCAACGCCCTGAGACTCTACTGCCAAACAACTCACTGGAACCTGGTTCACCGCCCTGAGACTCTACTGCCAAACAACTCACTGGAACCTGGTTCACCGCCCTGAGATTCTACTGCCAGCAACTCACTGGAACCTGGTTCAACGCCCTGAGACTCTACTGCCAAACAACTCACTGGAACCTGGTTCACCGCCCTGAGACTCTACTGCCAAACAACTCACTGGAACCTGGTTCACCGTCCTGAGACTCTACTGCCAGCAACTCACTGGAACCTGGTTCACCGCCCTGAGACTCTACTGCCAAACAACTCACTGGAATCTGGTTCACCGTCCTGAGACTCTACTGCCAGCAACTCACTGGAACCTGGTTCACCGCCCTGAGACTCTACTGCCAGCAACTCACTGGAATCTGGTTCACCGCCCTGAGACTCTACTGCCAAACAACTCACTGGAACCTGGTTCACCGCCCTGAGACTCTACTGCCAAACAGGCTGGGCAGTACCTACTGGAGAGTTGATCTATCTACAGCTACTTAGGTCTCCTATCGAGGCTGGGCAGTACCTACTGGAGAGTTGATCTATCTACAGCTATCCTTAGGTCTCCTATCGAGGCTGGGCAGTACCTACTGGAGAGTTGATCTATCTACAGCTATCCTTAGGTCTCCTATCGAGGCTGGGCAGTACCTACTGGAGAGTTGATCTATCTACAGCTATCCTTAGGTCTCCTATCGAGGCTGGGCAGCACCTCCTACTGGAGAGTTGATCTATCTACAGCTATCCTTAGGTCTCCTATCGAGGCTGGGCAGTACCTACTGGAGAGTTGATCTATCTACAGCTATCCTTAGGTCTCCTATCGAGGCTGGGCAGTACCTACTGGAGAGTTGATCTATCTACAGCTATCCTTAGGTCTCCTATCGAGGCTGGGCAGTACCTACTGGAGAGTTGATCTATCTACAGCTATCCTTAGGTCTCCTATCGAGGCTGGGCAGTACCTACTGGAGAGTTGATCTATCTACAGCTATCCTTAGGTCTCCTATCGAGGCTGGGCAGTACCTACTGGAGAGTTGATCTATCTACAGCTATCCTTAGGTCTCCTATCAAGGCTGGGCAGCACCTCCTACTGGAGAGTTGATCTATCTACAGCTATCCTTAGGTCTCCTATCGAGGCTGGGCAGTACCTACTGGAGAGTTGATCTATCTACAGCTATCCTTAGGTCTCCTATCGAGGCTAGGCAGTACCTACTGGAGAGTTGATCTATCTACAGCTATCCTTAGGTCTCCTATCGAGGCTGGGCAGTACCTACTGGAGAGTTGATCTATCTACAGCTATCCTTAGGTCTCCTATCAAGGCTGGGCAGCACCTCCTACTGGAGAGTTGATCTTTCTACAATTATTAATTTGGTCTCACACCCAGGGTTTTAACAAAGCCCAGCCCTGATTAGCTTTGATATTTGTCACTGACTAATACCAATGTGTCATCATGGGAATCATTATCGAAAGATATCTTAATAACCAATTATATTTGCAAAGTCATTCCAAAGGGTAGGTTTAAGAGACCAAATGAAATATAACCATAAGTCATATAGCATCAATGAGACTATTTAGGACTATATAGTGTTTGCAAAGTCATCAACAGCTATTGTTTCAATTCAACCCAGGGTTTAACTAAAATAGACAGGCAGGAAGCCTAGGAATTATGAGTGTTGGGCCAGTAACTGAAAGGTTGCTGGTTCAAATCCCCGAGCTGACTCGGTGAAAGATCTGTCAATGTACCCTTGAGCAAGGCACTTAACCCCTAATTGGGCCTGTAATTCCCTCTGGATAAGAGTGTCTGCTAAATTATGTAAATACAGGTCTAGGATTTCAAGCTTTGGTGGATTTAAAATGTTATCATCAAGTTAATAATTAATATATTGGATTCACGTCTCTATCTCAACCAAACACCAAACAAGTCAAAGAAAATACGAATTCAAATCAAACTTTATTTAAATGCATTTAAAGTTTGATTTATTCCTATTCTTTAACTGTGCTTTTTGGTGGAGATAGAGACATGAATCGATCGTACTGTCTCAATTATTAATTTGTAGACGAACTAGACATTGAATTGTGTTTAGTTGTCAACGCAACCAAACATCAACATTTGAAGGAGATGCATGTTCTGCTTTGATAGGTCCATCCTGTGCCACTGTATACTGTATACACTGACTTAGTCTGGCTTTAATTCTACTGTATATACTGTATACACTGACTTAGTCTGGCTTTAATTCTACTGTATATACTGTATACACTGACTTAGTCTGGCTTTAATTCTACTGTATATACTGTATACACTGACTTAGTCTGGCTTTAATTCTACTGTATATACTGTATACACTGACTTAGTCTGGCTTTAATTCTACTGTATATACTGTATACACTGACTTAGTCTGGCTTTAATTCTACTGTATATACTGTATACACTGACTTAGTCTGGCTTTAATTCTACTGTATATACTGTATACCCTGACTTAGTCTGGCTTTAATTCTACTGTATATACTGTATACACTGACTTAGTCTGGCTTTAATTCTACTGTATATACTGTATACACTGACTTAGTCTGTCTTTAATTCTACTGTATATACTGTATACACTGACTTAGTCTGGCTTTAATTCTACTGTATATACTGTATACACTGACTTAGTCTGGCTTTAATTCTACTGTATATACTGTATACACTGACTTAGTCTGGCTTTAATTCTACTGTATATACTGTATACACTGACTTAGTCTGGCTTTAATTCTACTGTATATACTGTATACACTGACTTAGTCTGGCTTTAATCCTACTGTATATACTGTATACACTGACTTAGTCTGGCTTTAATTCTACTGTATATACTGTATACACCGACTTAGTCTGGCTTTAATTCTACTGTATATACTGTATACACTGAGTCTGGCTCTACTGTACTGGACTTAGTCTGGCTTTAATTCTACTGTATATACTGTATACACTGACTTAGTCTGGCTTTAATTCTACTGTATATACTGTATACACTGACTTAGTGTGGTTTAATTCTACTGTATATACTGTAGACACTGACTTAGTCTGGCTTTAATTCTACTGTATATACTGTATACACTGACTTAGTCTGGCTTTAATTCTACTGTATATACTGTATACACTGACTTAGTCTGGCTTTAATTCTACTGTATATACTGTATACCCTGACTTAGTCTGGCTTTAATTCTACTGTATATACTGTATACACTGACTTAGTCTGGCTTTAATTCTACTTTGTCTACAAATGAATAATTGATATGTTGGATTCAAGACCAGGAAGGTTTTTCCAACGCCTCGCAAAAAGAGCGGGTAAATAGGTGGGTAAAAATGTAAAAGCTGAGGGCTCTATTTTCAGCCGATGTTTCAGCCGGTGTTAAGGTGGCGCTGGTGTCAAATGCACGTTAGTTTGCAATTTTGTCATGTTAAAATTGCCACACTGGCATTTTCCAGCCCTCGCGCCCCCAGGCTCAGCAATCCACCTTAAAACAGCTCGCTTGCAGGGTGGATGGAAATATTTGAGGTGTGTCCTTAAAAACATTATCCAAAGTGCTCATTTCAGGCAGAGCTGCAGAATACGTTTAGAAACTCTGCTTTCCACCAGACACTGGGAGACTAATTCACCTTTCAGCAGGACAATAACCTGGTTCAGTCTGTTTTCCACCAGACACTGGGAGACTAATTCACCTTTCAGCAGGACAATAACCTAAAACACAAGGTCAAATATACACTGGAGTTGCTTACCAAAACCACATTGGATGTTCCTGAGTGACACAGTTACAGTTTTAAATTAAATTGTCTTGAAAATGGCCGTCTGGCAATGATATGTTTGACACTGCTGCTACTACCTGTTTATTATCTATGCATAGTCACTTTTCCCCTGCCTACATGTACATATTACCTCAATTACCTGTTTATTATCTATGCATAGTCACTTTCCCCCTGCCTACATGTACATATTACCTTAATTACCTGTTTATTATCTATGCATAGTCACTTTCCCCCTGCCTACATGTACATATTACCTCAATTACCTGTTTATTATCTATGCATAGTCACTTTACACCTAGCTACATGTACATATTACCTCAATTACCTGTTTATTATCTATGCATAGTCACTTTACACCTAGCTACATGTACATATTACCTCAATTACCTGTTTATTATCTATGCATAGTCACTTTACCCTGCCTACATGTACATATTACCTCAATTACCTGTTTATTATCTATGCATAGTCACTTTCCCCCTGCCTACATGTACATATTACCTCAATTACCTGTTTATTATCTATGCATAGTCACTTTCCCCCGACCTACATGTACATATTACCTCAATTACCTGTTTATTATCTATGCATAGTCACTTTCCCCCTGCCTACATGTACATATTACCTCAATTACCTGTTTATTAACTATGCATAGTCACTTTCCCCTGCCTACATGTACATATTACCTCAATTACCTGTTTATTATCTATGCATAGTCACTTTCCCCCTGCCTACATGTACATATTACCTCAATTACCTGTTTATTATCTATGCATAGTCACTTTACCCTGCCTACATGTACATATTACCTCAATTACCTGTTTATTATCTATGCATAGTCACTTTCCCCCTGCCTACATGTACATATTACCTCAATTACCTGTTTATTATCTATGCATAGTCACTTTACCCTGCCTACATGTACATATTACCTCAATTACCTGTTTATTATCTATGCATAGTCACTTTACCCTGCCTACATGTACATATTACCTCAATTACCTGTTTATTATCTATGCATAGTCACTTTACCCTGCCTACATGTACATATTACCTCAATTACCTGTTTATTATCTATGCATAGTCACTTTACCCCTGCCTACATGTACATATTACCTCAATTACCTGTTTATTATCTATGCTTAGTCACTTTACCTCTACCTACATGTACATATTACCTCCATTACCTCCATTACCTGTTTATTATCTATGCATAGTCACTTTCCCCTGACCTACATGTACATATTACCTCAATTACCTTGACGGCAGGTAGCCTAGCGGTTAGAGCGTTGGGCAGGTAGCCTAGTGGTTAGAACGTTGGGCAGGTAGCCTAGCGGTTAGAGTGTTGGGCAGGTAGCCTAGTGGTTAGAGTGTTGGGCAGGTAGCCTAGTGGTTAGAGCGTTGGGCAGGTAGCCTAGTGGTTAGAGAGTTGGGCAGGTAGCCTAGAGGTTAGAGCGTTGGGCAGGTAGCCTAGCGGTTAGAGCGTTGGGCAGGTAGCCTAGAGGTTAGAGCGTTGGGCAGGTAGCCTAGTGGTTAGAGCGTTGGGCAGGTAGCCTAGCGGTTAGAGTGTTGGGCAGGTAGCCTAGTGGTTAGAGTGTTGGGCAGGTAGCCTAGTGGTTAGAGCGTTGGGCAGGTAGCCTAGTGGTTAGAGAGTTGGGCAGGTAGCCTAGAGGTTAGAGCGTTGGGCAGGTAGCCTAGCGGTTAGAGCGTTGGGCAGGTAGCCTAGAGGTTAGAGCGTTGGGCAGGTAGCCTAGTGGTTAGAGCGTTGGGCAGGTAGCCTAGCGGTTAGAGTGTTGGGCAGGTAGCCTAGTGGTTAGAGCGTTGGGCAGGTAGCCTAGTGGTTAGAGAGTTGGGCAGGTAGCCTAGAGGTTAGAGCGTTGGGCAGGTAGCCTAGCGGTTAGAGAGTTGGGCAGGTAGCCTAGAGGTTAGAGCGTTGGGCAGGTAGCCTAGCGGTTAGAGCGTTGGGCAGGTAGCCTAGAGGTTAGAGCGTTGGGCAGGTAGCCTAGTGGTTAGAGCGTTGGGCAGGTAGCCTAGCGGTTAGAGTGTTGGGCAGGTAGCCTAGTGGTTAGAGCGTTGGGCAGGTAGCCTAGCGGTTAGAGCGTTGGACTAGTAACCATAAAGGTTGCTCGATCAAATCCCCGAGCTGACAAGGTAAACATCTGTTGTTCTGCCCATGAACAAGGAAGTTAACCCACTGTTCCTAGGCCATCATTGTAAATAGGAATTTGTTCTTAACTAACTTGTCTAGTTAAATAAAGGTTAAATAAATAAACAAACCTGTGCCCCACACATTGACTTGGTACCGGTACCACCTGTATATAGCCTATTGTGTTACTTTTGTACCATGAGATTTTCTTAACTCTTATTTTTCTTTAAACTGCCTTGTTGGTTAAAGGCTTGAAAGTAAGCATTTCATGGTAAGGTCTGTTGTATTCGGCACATGTGACAAATATAATTTGATTTGATTTGATTTGATCAAGAACCAACATGACAGCGCTTGAAGAATAAAAAAAAAATATGTGTAAATATTGTACAATCCAGGTGTGCAAAGCTCTTAGAGAGTTACCCAGAAACACACAGCTGTAATGCCTCTTAGAGACTTACCCAGAAACACACAGCTGTAATGCCTCTTAGAGAGTTACCCAGAAACACACAGCTGTAATGCCTCTTAGAGACTTACCCAGAAACACACAGCTGTAATGCCTCTTAGAGACTTACCCAGAAACACACAGCTGTAATGCCTCTTAGAGACTTACCCAGAAACACACAGCTGTAATGCCTCTTAGAGAGTTACCCAGAAACACACAGCTGTAATGCCTCTTAGAGACTTACCCAGAAACACACAGCTGTAATGCCTCTTAGAGACTTACCCAGAAACACACAGCTGTAATGCCTCTTAGAGAGTTACCCAGAAACACACAGCTGTAATGCCTCTTAGAGAGTTACCCAGAAACACACAGCTGTAATGCCTCTTAGAGACTTACCCAGAAACACACAGCTGTAATGCCTCTTAGAGACTTACCCAGAAACACACAGCTGTAATGCCTCTTAGAGAGTTACCCAGAAACACACAGCTGTAATGCCTCTTAGAGAGTTACCCAGAAACACACAGCTGTAATGCCTCTTAGAGACTTACCCAGAAACACACAGCTGTAATGCCTCTTAGAGACCCAGAAACACACAGCTGTAATGCCTCTTAGAGAGTTACCCAGAAACACACAGCTGTAATGCCTCTTAGAGACTTACCCAGAAACACACAGCTGTAATGCCTCTTAGAGAGTTACCCAGAAACACACAGCTGTAATGCCTCTTAGAGACTTACCCAGAAACACACAGCTGTAATGCCTCTTAGAGACTTACCCAGAAACACACAGCTGTAATGCCTCCTAGAGACTTACCCAGAAACACACAGCTGTAATGCCTCTTAGAGACTTACCCAGAAACACACAGCTGTAATGCCTCTTAGAGACTTACCCAGAAACACACAGCTGTAATGCCTCTTAGAGACTTACCCAGAAACACACAGCTGTAATGCCTCTTAGAGACTTACCCAGAAACACACAGCTGTAATGCCTCTTAGAGAGTTACCCAGAAAGACTCACAGCTCTTAGAGAGTTACCTAGAAACACACAGCTGTAATGCCTCTTAGAGACTTACCCAGAAACACACAGCTGTAATGCCTCTTAGAGACTTACCCAGAAACACACAGCTGTAATGCCTCTTAGAGACTTACCCAGAAACACACAGCTGTAATGCCTCTTAGAGACTTACCCAGAAACACACAGCTGTAATGCCTCTTAGAGACTTACCCAGAAACACACAGCTGTAATGCCTCTTAGAGAGTTACCCAGAAAGACTCACAGCTCTTAGAGAGTTACCTAGAAACACACAGCTGTAATGCCTCTTAGAGACTTACCCAGAAACACACAGCTGTAATGCCTCTTAGAGAGTTACCCAGAAACACACAGCTGTAATGCCTCTTAGAGACTTACCCAGAAACACACAGCTGTAATGCCTCTTAGAGACTTACCCAGAAACACACAGCTGTAATGCCTCTTAGAGACTTACCCAGAAACACACAGCTGTAATGCCTCTTAGAGAGTTACCCAGAAAGACTCACAGCTCTTAGAGAGTTACCTAGAAACACACAGCTGTAATGCCTCTTAGAGACTTACCCAGAAACACACAGCTGTAATGCCTCTTAGAGAGTTACCCAGAAACACACAGCTGTAATGCCTCTTAGAGACTTACCCAGAAACACACAGCTGTAATGCCTCTTAGAGACTTACCCAGAAACACACAGCTGTAATGCCTCTTAGAGAGTTACCCAGAAAGACTCACAGCTCTTAGAGAGTTACCTAGAAACACACAGCTGTAATGCCTCTTAGAGAGTTACCCAGAAACACACATATGTGATCGCTGCCAAAAGTGATTCTAACATGTATTGACTCAGGGGTTTGAATACTTATGTAAATGAGATATTTCTGTATTTAATTTTCAATAAATTTGCAGGCTCTGCAGGCTCTGTTTATGGTTGAAATCACAGTGATTCACACATTTTGATGACAACTAAACCAAAAATGTGACATTATTTTTTCCATTGAAATTTGGTTGTGCTTTTAGATGGTTGAAAGTATGGTGATAATACATTGGGAATTAAACTTCTGTCTGTCTTTTTGAGTCGGGTGAATAAATGTTGAAATCTCATTGATCAACGTCTCAACCAAATATGACCTACATTTTCCCGTTGAAAGAAGGTTGTGTCCCCAGCGGGAAGTTTCCAAATGCATGACAAAGCAAATGGCTACATTTCATCATGTTCCAAATAGAGACATTTGACACAGAACATTTCAAAAGAGGAAGAGGATCAATGTTTTGGCCGGTGCTGAGACAGACAGACAGACAGACAGACAGACAGACAGACAGACAGACAGACAGACAGACAGACAGACAGACAGACAGACAGACAGACAGACAGACAGACAGAAAGAGATAACAGATTGTTTTGGTTGAGAGATAAAGAAGCTCAACTCAAATAACAGCAGGACAGGGCCAGCCAGACCTAACCCAACGATTCCCGATCGAGCGGGAGATTTTGCCACACAACAAACAAATAACAGCAGGAGGAGTAACCAGCTGACCAGTCCCTGTTCCAAACTAACATTCTCATGTGGTTCCTGAAGTACTGATTTCAGGGTATGGGAGAAGGGGAGGAGGAGAGGGTAGGAGGAGGAGGGGGATGGGAAGAGGAGGAGGAGGGGAGAGAGGAGGAGGAGAGGAGGAGGGGAGAGGAGGAGTGGGATGGGAAGAGGAGGAGAGAGGAGGAGGGTAGGAGGAGGAGGAGGGTGGGAAGAGGAGGAGGAGGGGAGAGAGGAGGAGGAGAGGAGGAGGAAGGAGGAGGAGTGGGTTGGGAAGAGGAGGAGAGAGGAGGGGAGAGGAGGAGGGGAGAGGAGGAGTGGGATGGGAAGAGGAGGAGAGAGGGGGAGGGTAGGAGTTGGGAAGAGGAGGAGAGAGAGGAGGAGGAGAGGAGGAGGGGAGAGGAGGAGTGGGATGGGAAGAGGAGGAGAGAGAGGAGGAGGGTAGGAGGAGGAGGGGGGTGGGAAGAGGAGGAGGAGGGGAGAGAGGAGGAGGAGAGGAGGAGGGGAGAGGAGGAGTGGGATGGGAAGAGGAGGAGAGAGGAGGGGAGATGAAGAGGGTAGGAGGAGTTGGATGAAGAGAGGAGGGGAGAGGAGGATGGGAGGGGAGGGGAGTAGGAGAGAAGGAGGGGAGGAGGGGAGAGGAGTAGTAGAGGAGGAGGAGAGGAGGAAGGGAGAGGAGCTGGAGTGGAGGAGGGGAGAGGAGGAGGAGTGGAGGGAAGAGGGGAGGGGAGTAGTAGGAGGAGGAGTAGGAGTGGAGGAAAGACGGGAGGGGAGAGGAGTAGTAGGAGGAGGAGAGGAGGGGAGGGGAGGAGGGGAGAGGAGGAGTAGGATGAGGAGTAGGAGGAGAGGAACAATGGAGAGGAGGAGTAGGAGTGGATGGAAGAGGGGAGGAGGGAAGGAGGAGAGGAAGAGTGGAGAGGAGGAGGGGAGAGAAGTAGGAGATGAGGAGGAAGGAGGAGAAGAGGAGTAGGAGAGATGGGAGAGAAGGAGGAGAGGAGGAGAGAGGAGTCAGAGAGGAGGAGGGAGGAGGAGAGGAGGAGGAGGGGGAAGATGGGAGGAGAAAACGGGAAGAGAGACAAAGCTGTGGGGATAAACGAAATAAGGCTGGTGCATGTGCTGTTGATGGCAAGGGAACGGGATGTTCCCTCTGACTCCTCTAGTGCTCTGCTCATTCCCATCTAACCCACTCACATCCTGTGACCCTTGACCTGGGTAGGTTGCCCTGACCAGACTGTGACACACTACCAGAGCGCCCCAGTCTCAGCGTACTGCACAGCGACAATTTGAAAGATCATCATGTATCATGGCCCAATCAGCACACTGCAGACAGATAAGGAGAGAGAAAAACACCCAGACAGACTGACTGTTTGTGTTTACTAGTCAGATCGCTCTGTTTCTCATAGACTAGACATATTCACCTAAGAGCAGTGGGCTTAAAAACGGCGGTCAGGAGGATTAATCTGTCATCTCGTCCTCTCTCAGGATCAGTAGGATTAATCTGTCATCACAGTCATCTCGTCCTCGATTCATCAGTCATCTCGTCCTCTCTAAGGATCAGTAGGATTAATCTGTCATCACAGTCATCTCTCAGGATCAGTAGGATTAATCTGTCATCACAGTCATCTCTCAGGATCAGTAGGATGAATCTGTCATCACAGTCATCTCTCAGGATCAGTAGGATTAATCTGTAATCACAGTCATCTCTCAGGATCAGTAGGATGAATCTGTCATCACAGTCATCTCTCAGGAACAGTAGGATTAATCTGTCATCACAGTCATCTTGTCCTCTCTCAGGATCAGTAGGATTCATCTGTCATCACAGTCATCTCATCCTCTCTCAGGATCAGTAGGATTAATCTGTCATCACAGTCATCTCGTCCTCTCTCAGGATCAGTAGGATTCATCTGTCATCACAGTCATCTCGTCCTCTCTCAGGATCAGTAGGATTCATCTGTCATCACAGTCATCTCGTCCTCTCTCAGGATCAGTAGGATTCATCTGTCATCACAGTCATCTCTTCCTCTCTCAGGATCAGTAGGATTCATCTGTCATCACAGTCATCTCTCAGGATCAGTAAGATTCATCTGTCATCACAGTCATCTCTCAGGTTCAGTAGGATTCATCTGTCAGCACAGTCATCTCTCAGGATCAGTAGGATTCATCTGTCATCACAGTCATCTTGTCCTCTCTCAGGATCAGTAGGATTCATCTGTCATCACAGTCATCTCGTCCTCTCTCAGGATCAGTAGGATTCATCTGTCATCACAGTCATCTCGTCCTCTCTCAGGATCAGTAGGATTCATCTGTCATCACGTCCTCTCTCAGGATCAGTAGGATTCATCTGTCATCACAGTCATCTCGTCCTCTCTCAGGATCAGTAGGATTCATCTGTCATCACAGTCATCTCTCAGGATCAGTAAGATTCATCTGTCATCACAGTCATCTCTCAGGTTCAGTAGGATTCATCTGTCAGCACAGTCATCTCTCAGGATCAGTAGGATTCATCTGTCATCACAGTCATCTCGTCCTCTCTCAGGATCAGTAGGATTCATCTGTCATCACAGTCATCTCGTCCTCTCTCAGGATCAGTAGGATTCATCTGTCATCACAGTCATCTTGTCCTCTCTCAGGATCAGTAGGATTCATCTGTCATCACAGTCATCTCGTCCTCTCTCAGGATCAGTAGGATTCATCTGTCATCACAGTCATCTCTTCCTCTCTCAGGATCAGTAGGATTCATCTGTCATCACAGTCATCTCTCAGGATCAGTAAGATTCATCTGTCATCACAGTCATCTCTCAGGTTCAGTAGGATTCATCTGTCAGCACAGTCATCTCTCAGGATCAGTAGGATTCATCTGTCATCACAGTCATCTTGTCCTCTCTCAGGATCAGTAGGATTCATCTGTCATCACAGTCATCTCGTCCTCTCTCAGGATCAGTAGGATTCATCTGTCATCACAGTCATCTCGTCCTCTCTCAGGATCAGTAGGATTCATCTGTCATCACGTCCTCTCTCAGGATCAGTAGGATTCATCTGTCATCACAGTCATCTCGTCCTCTCTCAGGATCAGTAGGATTCATCTGTCATCACAGTCATCTCTCAGGATCAGTAAGATTCATCTGTCATCACAGTCATCTCTCAGGTTCAGTAGGATTCATCTGTCAGCACAGTCATCTCTCAGGATCAGTAGGATTCATCTGTCATCACAGTCATCTCGTCCTCTCTCAGGATCAGTAGGATTCATCTGTCATCACAGTCATCTCGTCCTCTCTCAGGATCAGTAGGATTCATCTGTCATCACAGTCATCTTGTCCTCTCTCAGGATCAGTAGGATTCATCTGTCATCACAGTCATCTCGTCCTCTCTCAGGATCAGTAGGATTCATCTGTCATCACAGTCATCTCTTCCTCTCTCAGGATCAGTAGGATTCATCTGTCATCAGTCATCTCTCAGGTTCAGTAGGATTCATCTGTCATCACAGTCATCTCTCAGGATCAGTAGGATTCATCTGTCATCACAGTCATCTCGTCCTCTCTCAGGATCAGTAGTATTCATCTGTCATCACAGTCATCTCGTCCTCTCTCAGGATCAGTAGGATTCATCTGTCATCACAGTCATCTCTTCCTCTCTCAGGATCAGTAGGATTCATCTGTCATCACAGTCATCTCGTCCTCTCTCAGGATCAGTAGGATTCATCTGTCATCACAGTCATCTCGTCCTCTCTCAGGATCAGTAGGATTCATCTGTCATCACAGTCATCTCTCAGGATCAGTAAGATTCATCTGTCATCACAGTCATCTCTCAGGTTCAGTAGGATTCATCTGTCAGCACAGTCATCTCTCAGGATCAGTAGGATTCATCTGTCATCACAGTCATCTCTCAGGATCAGTAGGATTCATCTGTCATCACAGTCATCTCTTCCTCTCTCAGGATCAGTAGGATTCATCTGTCATCAGTCATCTCTCAGGTTCAGTAGGATTCATCTGTCATCACACTCATCTCTCAGGATCAGTAGGATTCATCTGTCATCACAGTCATCTCTCAGGATCAGTAAGATTCATCTGTCATCACAGTCATCTCTCAGGTTCAGTAGGATTCATCTGTCAGCACAGTCATCTCTCAGGATCAGTAGGATTCATCTGTCATCACAGTCATCTCTCAGGATCAGTAGGATTCATCTGTCATCACAGTCATCTCTTCCTCTCTCAGGATCAGTAGGATTCATCTGTCATCAGTCATCTCTCAGGTTCAGTAGGATTCATCTGTCATCACACTCATCTCTCAGGATCAGTAGGATTCATCTGTCATCACAGTCATCTCGTCCTCTCTCAGGATCAGTAGTATTCATCTGTCATCACAGTCATCTCGTCCTCTCTCAGGATCAGTAGTATTCATCTGTCATCACAGTCATCTCGTCCTCTCTCAGGATCAGTAGGATTCATCTGTCATCACAGTCATCTCGTCCTCTCTCAGGATCAGTAGGATTCATCTGTCATCACAGTCATCTCTTCCTCTCTCAGGATCAGTAGGATTCATCTGTCATCACAGTCATCTCTCAGGTTCAGTAGGATTCATCTGTCATCACAGTCATCTCTCAGGATCAGTAGGATTCATCTGTCATCACAGTCATCTCTTCCTCTCTCAGGATCAGTAGGATTCATCTGTCATCACAGTCATCTCATCCTCTCTCAGGATCAGTAAGATTCAGCTGTCATCACAGTCATCTCTCAGGTTCAGTAGGATTCATCTGTCGGCACAGTCATCTCTCAGGATCAGTAGGATTCATCTGTCATCACAGTCATCTCGTCCTCTCAGGATCAGTAGTATTCATCTGTCATCACAGTCATCTCGTCCTCTCTCAGGATCAGTAGGATTCATCTGTCATCACAGTCATCTCGTCCTCTCTCAGGATCAGTAGGATTCATCTGTCATCACAGTCATCTCGTCCTCTCTCAGGATCAGTAGGATTCATCTGTCACACAGTCATCTCGTCCTCTCTCAGGATCAGTAGGATTCATCTGTCATCACAGTCATCTCTTCCTCTCTCAGGATCAGTAGGATTCATCTGTCATCACAGTCATCTCTCAGGTTCAGTAGGATTCATCTGTCATCACAGTCATCTCTCAGGATCAGTAGGATTCATCTGTCATCACAGTCATCTCGTCCTCTCTCAGGATCAGTAGTATTCATCTGTCATCACAGTCATCTCCTCCTCTCTCAGGATCAGTAGGATTCATCTGTCATCACAGTCATCTCTTCCTCTCTCAGGATCAGTAGGATTCATCTGTCATCACAGTCATCTCTCAGGTTCAGTAGGATTCATCTGTCATCACAGTCATCTCTCAGGATCAGTAGTATTCATCTGTCATCACAGTCATCTCGTCCTCTCTCAGGATCAGTAGGATTCATCTGTCATCACAGTCATCTCATCCTCTCTAAGGATCAGTAGGATTCATCTGTCATCTCGTCCTCTCTCAGACTCTCTGAGTATTATAGATTTAATCACAGCAATATTAAAACACGTTTCTCAGAGAATCCTTACTTGATATACAAACTAGATCAATGAGAGAGAATCTGGTGCTTACCGGTATCCAAGAGAGAATCTGGTGCTCACCGGTATCCAAGAGAGAATCTGGTGCTTACCGGTATACAAGAGAGAATCTGGTGCTTACCGGTATCCAAGAAAGAATCTGGTGCTTACCGGTATCCAAGAGAGAATCTGGTGCTTACCGGTATCCAAGAGAGAATCTGGTGCTCACCGGTATCTGGTGCTCACCGGTATCCAAGAGAGAATCTGGTGCTCACCGGTATCCAAGAGAGAATCTGGTGCTTACCGGTATACAAGAGAGAATCTGGTGCTTACCGGTATCCAAGAGAGAATCTGGTGCTTACCGGTATCCAAGAGAGAATCTGGTGCTTACCGGTATCCAAGAGAGAATCTGGTGCTCACCGGTATCTGGTGCTCACCGGTATCCAAGAGAGAATCTGGTGCTTACCGGTATCCAAGAGAGAATCTGGTGCTCACCGGTATCAAAGAGAGAATCTGGTGCTTACCGGTATCCAAGAGAGAATCTGGTGCTCACCGGTATCCAAGAGAGAATCTGGTGCTCACCGGTATCTGGTGCTCACCGGTATCAAAGAGAGAATCTGGTGCTTACCGGTATCCAAGAGAGAATCTGGTGCTCACCGGTATCTGGTGCTCACCGGTATCCAAGAGAGAATATGGTGCTTACCGGTATCCAAGAGAGAATCTGGTGCTCACCGGTATCCAAGAGAGAATCTGGTGCTTATCTTTATGAATATCTTTTAAAAAAACATGGATTAGAAAAAATGACCAACACATGACCAATGACCAACCAGCTCATGTTATAGACAGAAGCGTGCTCCATGGCAAACCAATCCAAATTCATCTCTCGGCATGTCCAGCCCACTCATTATCTCAGCCAATCATGACTAGTGGGAAGGTTGCTAATTTTTTCTGTGGCTGAACCAACTCGGTTCGTAATTTAACAATTTTATTCGTGGCATACGCGTTTGTTATTAAGGCAGGTGAAAGTTCACATGTTCCAGAAGGCATTTCTGCCACAAAAAAAAACGCATTTTGATCAAAATTAAAGTTTACGTTCAAATGGCTCTCCTGTGAAGTAGTGAGCCGCGACATACACCTAGTTTCCTGAAACGAGTCACAAATGTTATATAGATAAATGACAGCATCAGAAGAAAGACAAAAACTTCTAGAATATATCCCCAAATACAAGGAACAGGAACACTAAAGTACTTAAAAGCCTGAAATTAGAGACAACCAGGTAATAAGGTGGAGGTGGGAGGAGGAGGTGGAGGTGGTAGGTGGTAGGTGGTAGGTGGAGGTGGGAGGTGGAGGTGGGAGGTGGTAGGTGGAGGTGGTAGGTGGAGGTGGGAGGTGGAGGTGGGAGGTGGAGGTGGGAGGTGGTAGGTGGAGGTGGAGGTGGGAGATGGGAGGTGGGAGGTGGAGGTGGGAGGTGGGAGATGGAGGTGGGAGATGGGAGGTGGAGGTGGGAGGTGGGAGATGGGGGTGGGAGATGGAGGTGGGAGGTGGGAGATGGGAGATGGGAGATGGAGGTGGGAGGTGGTAGGTGGAGGTGGAGGTGGAGGTGGGAGGTGGTAGGTGGAGGTGGGAGGTGGAGGTGGGAGATGGGAGATGGGAGGTGGGAGGTGGAGGTGGGAGGTGGAGGTGGAGGTGGGAGATGGGAGGTGGGAGGTGGAGGGGGGAGCTGGGAGGTGGAGGTGGGAGATGGGAGATGGAGGTGGGAGGTGGGAGATGGGGGTGGGAGATGGAGGTGGGAGGTGGGAGATGGGAGATGGAGGTGGGAGGTGGAGGTGGTAGGTGGAGGTGGAGGTGGAGGTGGGAGGTGGTAGGTGGAGGTGGGAGGTGGAGGTGGGAGATGGGAGGTGGGAGATGGGAGGTGGGAGGTGGAGGTGTAGGTGGGAGGTGGGAGGTGGGAGATGGGAGGTGGGAGATGGGAGATGGGAGGTGGAAGATGGAGGTGGGAGATGGGAGATGGGAGGTGGGAGATGGAGGTGGGAGATGGGAGATGGGAGTGCCCATGTGTCTGTGTGAGTCTAATGAGAAGAAAGTGAGTGAGTGAGTGAGTGAGTGAGTGAGTGAGTGAGTGAGTGAGTGAGTGAGTGAGTGAGTGAGTGAGTGAGTGAGTGAGCGAGCGAGTGAGCGAGTGAGTGAGTGAGTGAGAAAAGCGGTTGTGAATGTCTGAGTCCGTGCGTGTCTGCCAGTAAGAGTTGTACCATAGAGACTGAGTTTACACTTTTGCACAGAGATGGGAAATACATTTACAAATAAATAATTAAATAATAAAGTCAACAAAAGCTGTGAAACTTCAGAAACATATTTTCATCCAATCATTTATTTGTTTGATTTAACGAGGCAAGTCGGTTAAGAACCAATTCTTATTTACAGTGGCGGCCTACCCCGGCCAAACCCGGACGACGCTGGGCCAATTGTGCGCCGCCCTATGGGACTCCCAATCAATGCTGGTTGTGATACAGCCTGGAGCCTCGGGGGCATTCCAATAGAGATATATCAAACTTTTTATGAACCACCAAAAGATTCATTACTATCATGTTGTAATTACTAATATATAAAGTGAATTTTCTGACACAAAAAGAGGGACTGATCTCGCTCCTACTGAAGCAGGGGGGTCAGAACAAATACCCTGTGTCTCCCTCACCCTTCAATGTTATGACACAAAAATATTGGCAAAATGTATTGCTCATATAATTAAAAGGGTCCTATCAGACATTATTCATCACAATCAGATAACTTTGAGAACGCAGGGAAATCAGGTATAATCTTGCAAAAAAATTTACTTTGGAGAATTCATGGCTCTACTATCTGGTTACCTGGTTAAATAAAGGTGAAAAAAAATCCAAATATAATTTTTTTACTTCTCTCTTAAAGCATAACGAAATTATATCTAAATCCAAACTGGTTTTCCAGCAGGCTACTATGAAAAACAAAAAGGGGTCTTTTTTTTTGCAGTTATACAGATTAAAACCAACCATTTCCAATGAATTGAAAATTGATCCCTATTTAAACTACCTTATTTTTTTAAATGAAGCCACACAGAGTTGGTTAAAATTACAATTTCATCCTCCAGTAGAGGCCGAACATATATTAGAGCAAATATTAGAGCAAATATTAGAGCAAATCATATGTCTCAACTGATAGAGGAAAGGACCATTTTCTTGGGATATTGTTTTTTAAGGAAGTTAGTATCATGTTCACAAATGACATTGTAAATAAGGAAGGTCAAATGATGGCACACAACCAGTTAACAAAAGGTATATGGAGACGTATGCTCAATACAATAATATAACCAGCTCATCGCAGCTCTGCCGCAAAAACACACACACACACACACACACACACACACACACACACACACACACACACACACACACACACACACACACACACACACACACACACACACACACACACACACACACACACACACACACACACACACGGTGTCGGTCCTCTCGGCTGATAATGGCTAGCGACAGGACCCTGTCTGTGTCTCTCTTCAGTCTGTGTGTAAAAGGATCACATCATCACCTCCAACACCTCGCCAACCAGAGGAGGGGGAAAACACAGAGGAAGAGGGGTGATGGAGAGATCAGAGTGACAGACAACAGAGACAGAGAGAGAGGTGTTGAGAGATAGATAGATGTGCTGAAGGTAATACTAGGCAGAGTGCAGATGCAGAGAATGAGAGAGAGAGTTGTTATGGTGATAGCTTGGTGGTGACATCAGCTCAACGACCACCTTTGAACCGTGAACTGAGAGAGCTAGGCTTCCATACTCAGATCCTAATTTTTTTTCTCTCTCTCTGTCTCTCTCTCTGTCTCTCTGTCTCTCTGTCTCTCTCTCTCTCTCTCTCTCTCTCTCTCTCTCTCTCTCTCTCTCTCTCTCTCTCTCTCTCTCTCTCTCTCTCTCTCTCTCTCTCTCTCTCTCTCTCTCTCTCTCTCTCTCTCTCTCTCTCTCTCTCTCTCTCTCTCTCTCTCTCTCTCTCTCTCTCTCTCTCTCTCTCTCTCTCTCTCTCTCTCTCTCTCTCTCTCTCTCTCTCTCTCTCTCTCTCTCTCTCTCTCTCTCTCTCTCTCTCTCTCTCTCTCCCTGTTTCACACATTAAATCATTTTCTGACCTCTTCTTGTATCATACGCAATCATCCATGATTCAGACCATACTTCATTAATCTAAACCAAGACACAGAAAAGGCCCATTCTGTTCCCCTTATAGGAGCCCCCTGACCAAAACACTCACAGTGTATATAACCCAGCTCCCTTCTGTCCCAATCCTAAGGTACTCACAGTGCATATAACACAGCTCCCTTCTGTCGCAATCCTAAGGGGAGCTGTCCCAGTCCTGCAGTACTCACAGCACATATAACCCAGCTCCCTTCTGTCCCAATCCTAAGGTACTCACAGTGTATATAACCCAGTTCCCTTCTGTTCCAATCCTAAGGTACTCACAGTGCATATAACCCAGCTCCCTTCTGTCCCAATCATAAGGTACTCACAGTGTATATAACCCAGCTCCCTTCTGTCCCAATCCTAAGGTACTCACAGTGCATATAACCCAGCTCCCTTCTGTCCCAGTCCTAAGGTACTCACAGCGCATATAACCCAGCTCCCTTCTGTCCCAGTCCTAAGGTACTCACAGTGTATATAACCCAGCTCCCTTCTGTCCCAATCCTAAGGTACTCACAGTGCATATAACCCAGCTCCCTTCTGTCCCAATCCTAAGGTACTCACAGTGCATATAACCCATCTCCCTTCTGTCCCAATCCTAAGGTACTCACAGTGTATATAACCCAGTTCCCTTCTGTTCCAATCCTAAGGTACTCACAGTGCATATAACCCATCTCCCTTCTGTCCCAATCCTAAGGTACTCACAGTGTATATAACCCAGTTCCCTTCTGTTCCAATCCTAAGGTACTCACAGTGCATATAACCCAGCTCCCTTCTGTCCCAATCCTAAGGTACTCACAGTGTATATAACCCAGTTCCCCTCTGTTCCAATCCTAAGGTACTCACAGTGCATATAACCCAGCTCCCCTCTGTCCCAATCCTAAGGTACTCACAGTGTATATAACCCAGTTCCCTTCTGTTCCAATCCTAAGGTACTCACAGTGCATATAACCCAGCTCCCTTCTGTCCCAATCCTAAGGTACTCACAGTGTATATAACCCAGCTCCCTTCTGTCCCAATCCTAAGGTACTCACAGTGCATATAACCCAGCTCCCTTCTGTCCCAGTCCTAAGGTACTCACAGCGCATATAACCCAGCTCCCTTCTGTCCCAGTCCTAAGGTACTCACAGTGCATATAACCCAGCTCCTTTCTGTCCCAGTCCTAAGGTACCCACTGTGCATATAACCCAGCTCCCTTCTGTCCCAGTCCTAAGGTACTCACAGTACATATAACACAGCTCCCTTCTGTCCCAATCCTAAGGGGAGCTGTCCCAGTCCTGCAGTACTCACAGCACATATAACCCAGCTCCCTTCTGTCCCAATCCTATGGTACTCACAGTGTATATAACCCAGCTCCCTTCTGTCCCAATCCTAAGGGGAGCTGTCCCAGTCCTGCAGTACTCACAGCACATATAACCCAGCTCCCTTCTGTCCCAATCCTAAGGGGAGCTGTCCCAGTCCTGCAGTACTCACAGCACATATAACCCAGCTCCCTTCTGTCCCAATCCTAAGGTACTCACAGTGCATATAACCCAGCTCCCTTCTGTCCCAGTCCTAAGTACTCCCATATAACCCAGCTCCTTTCTGTCCCAATCCTAAGGTACAAAGTGCATATAACCCAGCTCCCTTCTGTCCCAATCCTAAGGTACTCACAGCGCATATAACCCAGCTCCCTTCTGTCCCAATCCTAAGGTACTCACAGTGCATATAACCCAGCTCCCTTCTGTCCCAGTCCTAAGGTACTCACAGCGCATATAACCCAGCTCCCTTCTGTCCCAGTCCTAAAATACTCACAGTGCATATAACCCAGCTCCCTTCTGTCCCAGTCCTAAGGTACTGACAGTGCATATAACCCAGCTCCTTTCTGTCCCAGTCCTAAGGTACTCACAGTGTATATAACCCAGTTCCCTTCTGTTCCAATCCTAAGGTACTCACAGTGCATATAACCCAGCTCCCTTCTGTCCCAATCCTAAGGTACTCACAGTGTATATAACCCAGCTCCCTTCTGTCCCAATCCTAAGGTACTCACAGTGCATATAACCCAGCTCCCTTCTGTCCCAGTCCTAAGGTACTCACAGCGCATATAACCCAGCTCCCTTCTGTCCCAGTCCTAAGGTACTCACAGTGCATATAACCCAGCTCCTTTCTGTCCCAGTCCTAAGGTACCCACTGTGCATATAACCCAGCTCCCTTCTGTCCCAGTCCTAAGGTACTCACAGTACATATAACACAGCTCCCTTCTGTCCCAATCCTAAGGGGAGCTGTCCCAGTCCTGCAGTACTCACAGCACATATAACCCAGCTCCCTTCTGTCCCAATCCTATGGTACTCACAGTGTATATAACCCAGCTCCCTTCTGTCCCAATCCTAAGGGGAGCTGTCCCAGTCCTGCAGTACTCACAGCACATATAACCCAGCTCCCTTCTGTCCCAATCCCAAGGGGAGCTGTCCCAGTCCTGCAGTACTCACAGCACATATAACCCAGCTCCCTTCTGTCCCAATCCTAAGGTACTCACAGTGCATATAACCCAGCTCCCTTCTGTCCCAGTCCTAAGGTACTCACAGTGCATATAACCCAGCTCCTTTCTGTCCCAATCCTAAGGTACTCAAAGTGCATATAACCCAGCTCCCTTCTGTCCCAATCCTAAGGTACTCACAGCGCATATAACCCAGCTCCCTTCTGTCCCAATCCTAAGGTACTCACAGTGCATATAACCCAGCTCCCTTCTGTCCCAGTCCTAAGGTACTCACAGTGTATATAACCCAGCTCCCTTCTGTCCCAATCCTAAGGTACTCACAGTGCATATAACCCAGCTCCCTTCTGTCCCAGTCCTAAGGTACTCACAGCGCATATAACCCAGCTCCCTTCTGTCCCAGTCCTAAGGTACTCACAGTGTATATAACCCAGCTCCCTTCTGTCCCAATCCTAAGGTACTCACAGTGCATATAACCCAGCTCCCTTCTGTCCCAATCCTAAGGTACTCACAGTGCATATAACCCATCTCCCTTCTGTCCCAAAGGTAACACAGTGTATATAACCCAGTTCCCTTCTGTTCCAATCCTAAGTACTCACAGTGCATATAACCCATCTCCTTCTGTCCCAATCCTAAGGTACTCACAGTGTATATAACCCAGTTCCCTTCTGTTCCAATCCTAAGGTACTCACAGTGCATATAACCCAGCTCCCTTCTGAAAAGGTACTCACAGTGTATATAACCCAGTTCCCTCTGTTCCAATCCTAAGGTACTCACAGTGCATATAACCCAGCTCCCCTCTGTCCCAATCCTAAGGTACTCACAGTGATATAACCCAGTTCCCTTCTGTTCCAATCCTAAGGTACTCACAGTGCATATAACCCAGCTCCCTTCTGTCCCAATCCTAAGGTACTCACAGTGTATATAACCCAGCTCCCTTCTGTCCCAATCCTAAGGTACTCACAGTGCATATAACCCAGCTCCCTTCTGTCCCAGTCCTAAGGTACTCACAGCGCATATAACCCAGCTCCCTTCTGTCCCAGTCCTAAGGTACTCACAGTGCATATAACCCAGCTCCTTTCTGTCCCAGTCCTAAGGTTCACTGTGCATATAACCCAGCTCCCTTCTGTCCCAGTCCTAAGGTACTCACAGTACATATAACACAGCTCCCTTCTGTCCCAATCCTAAGGGGAGCTGTCCCAGTCCTGCAGTACTCACAGCACATATAACCCAGCTCCCTTCTGTCCCAATCCTATGGTACTCACAGTGTATATAACCCAGCTCCCTTCTGTCCCAATCCTAAGGGGAGCTGTCCCAGTCCTGCAGTACTCACAGCACATATAACCCAGCTCCCTTCTGTCCCAATCCTAAGGGGAGCTGTCCCAGTCCTGCAGTACTCACAGCACATATAACCCAGCTCCCTTCTGTCCCAATCCTAAGGTACTCACAGTGCATATAACCCAGCTCCCTTCTGTCCCAGTCCTAAGGTACTCACAGTGCATATAACCCAGCTCCTTTCTGTCCCAATCCTAAGGTACTCAAAGTGCATATAACCCAGCTCCCTTCTGTCCCAATCCTAAGGTACTCACAGCGCATATAACCCAGCTCCCTTCTGTCCCAATCCTAAGGTACTCACAGTGCATATAACCCAGCTCCCTTCTGTCCCAGTCCTAAGGTACTCACAGCGCATATAACCCAGCTCCCTTCTGTCCCAGTCCTAAAATACTCACAGTGCATATAACCCAGCTCCCTTCTGTCCCAGTCCTAAGGTACTGACAGTGCATATAACCCAGCTCCTTTCTGTCCCAGTCCTAAGGTACTCACTGTGCATATAACCCAGCTCCCTTCTGTCCCAGTCCTAAGGTACTCACAGTGCATATAACCCAGCTCCCTTCTGTCCCAGTCCTAAGGTACTCACAGTGCATATAACCCAGCTCCCTTATGGGGCTTCCAGATGAGGCTGATGCCATAGGGTGCCACATCGCTCCAGAGGGGGTGGAGAGGGGTGACAGCCGAACTACCTTGCCAAAGAACACAGCCTCCCTAGCAGCTGGAGAGAAGGACGTACTCTGACTCCTGCTCCGACAGGAGAGAGAGACGAGAGGACAGAGAGGGACGGATAGAGGAAAGAGAGGGAGGGACGAAGGGAAAAGGAGGGAGAGAGGCAAAGTCCACCCGCGTCGTTTATGGGATTAACCAGATTATTCTCTGATCAATCCCAGAGGAAGCGATTACAGTCGCGGATCAACTCGTTTAACTCTAGAATTCCTCCCCTCTATATCTGAAATGAGGATCTCTCTTTTCTCTCTCCTCTCTTCTTTAGGCACGTCCGTAAGTTCCCAGGATGCCTTTTTTTTGTAATTAGGGCAGCATACATGCCTGTTAGCGCTGTGTTGGCACACTGCACGTCGCCTGTGTGTGTGTCCCTGTCACTCCGTGCCTTAGAGCCAAAAGAGTCCAGCATGGTGTGTGTGTGTGTGTGTGTGTGTGTGTGTGTGTGTGTGTGTGTGTGTGTGTGTGTGTGTGTGTGTGTGTGTGTGTGTGTGTGTGTGTGTGTGTGTGTGTGTGTGTGTGTGTGTGCGCGCATGCACGAGTGTGTATGTGCGTGTCGTCTAACAAGCCTTGCATTCCTGGAACTGTCTATTCCTATGTATGTGTCTCGGTACAGAAAACAGTACGGACCTAGAGCGAAATGTGTGCACTCAAAACAAGACCCAAGACCAAGACATTTAAAGGAACACACACTGAAAATCAACTACAATGAATGACTTCCTTCAGCAGCCCATAGCACCTGACTGACAGTGAAGTTAAGCTAGCATGCCTGGAGGCTCTGCTCCCTATAGAGTAGAGACCGGAGCAGCTGTCATACCAGTCTATTACACCCAACAAATCTTCAGGGAACAGCTCAAATAATACACACCTCTTCACAGTCATGTGGAGTTGGAATAATAAGCGATGGCCCACATAAAACACATCGCCCTGAAAGACATAATTAGGATATTCATGAAGACATTTTGCACATTGAGAGGTTAATGTGTTTCCTCATTGGAGAAATGAAACAGTGAATTCAAAACAAAGCTTCAGGGTAATAATGATGTTTGTGTGTGTGTTTTCCTAAAAGCACTGACAGAAGAAGCTGACTCACATAGGCTTTTAATTCAATTTGATCTGAGGAGGTACGGGGAGGAGGCAGTTTAGTTTTCAAACCTCCCTCTGTCCCTGAGGTACGAGGAGGAGGGAGTTTAGTTTTCATACCTCCCTCTGTCCCTGAGGTATGAGGAGGAGGCAGTTGAGTTTTCATACCTCCCTCTGTCCTTGAGGTACGAGGAGGAGGCAGTTTAGTTTTCATACCTCCCTCTGTCCCTGAGGTACAAGGAGGAGGCAGTTTAGTTTTCATACCTCCCTCTGTCCCTGAGGTACAAGGAGGAGGCAGTTTAGTTTTCATACCTCCCTCTGTCCCCGAGGTACAAGGAGGAGGCAGTTTAGTTTTCATACCTCCCTCTGTCTTTGAGGTACGAGGAGGAGGCAGTTTAGTTTTCAAACCTCCCTCTGTACCTGAGGTACGAGGAGGAGGCAGTTTAGTTTTCATACCTCCCTCTGTCCCTGAGGTACAAGGAGGAGGCAGTTTAGTTTTCATACCTCCCTCTGTCCCTGAGGTACAAGGAGGAGACAGTTTAGTTTTCATACTTCCCTCTGTCCCTGAGGTACGAGGAGGCAGTTTAGGTTTCATACCTCCCTCTGTCCCTGAGGTACAAGGAGGAGGCAGTTTAGTTTTCATACCTCCCTCTGTCCCTGAGGTACGAGGAGGCAGGTTAGTTTTCATACCTCCCTCTGTCTTTGAGGTACGAGGAGGCAGGTTAGTTTTCATACCTCCCTCTGTCCCTGAGGTACAAGGAGGAGGCAGTTTAGTTTTCATACCTCCCTCTGTCCCTGAGGTACGAGGAGGCAGGTTAGTTTTCATACTTCCCTCTGTCCCTGAGGTACAAGGAGGAGGCAGTTTAGTTTTCATACCTCCCTCTGTCCCTGAGGTACGAGGAGGCAGTTTAGTTTTCATACCTCCCTCTGTCCCTGAGGTACGAGGAGGCAGTTTAGTTTTCATACCTCCCTCTGTCCCTGAGGTACAAGGAGGAGGCAGTTTAGTTTTCATACCTCCCTCTGTCTTTGAGGTACGAGGAGGAGGCAGTTTAGTTTTCATACCTCCCTCTCTCCATGCTCTCTAATAGCGCTGGCTGGACACTGTGTATTTTGGCAGGGAGGAGGACTCAAACATGTGACATCTTTTGTAACCCTGTGTGTTTTCAAGGAAAATAACTGACAGACAGGGATAATAGATATCAGAGAAATAAAATTAAAACGATGAGACTGACAGACAGGGATAATAGATACCAGAGAAATAAAAAAAACAGAGAAGACTTGATAGACAGGGATAATAGATATCAGAGAAATAAAATTAAAATGATAAGACTGACAGACAGGGATAATAGATACCAGAGGGGGGAAAAATGAGAGACGGACAGTCAGCTGTGAAGCAATCAGTGTGTGTGTGTTTAACTGTGTGCACGGGTGTGTATGTGCATGTGTCTGTCCATGCGTCTGTGTGAGTGTGATCGTGCGTGTGATGGGTTGGACTGACATGGCACTCTGAGCCCTCAAAATAGATATGTGGAGCTGCATTCTGTTCTGTGTAGAGCAGAGGGGCAGAGCAGAGATGAGGGGTGGAGGAGAGATGAGGAGCGGAGGAGAGAGGGGGCCAGCAGCCCAGGGGGCAAGGGGTCTGTGAGGCACGTTGCTTGACTAAAGCAAGAATTAAAGCGTCAACACTTTGACCTTCTTCACTAATGAGTAATTACTGACAATTAGCTGAAAGAACACTCCCCTCCCTCTTACCCCCATACCTCCCCTTGAGACTCCTCTAAAACACACACACACACAGGGTTTCTGTTAGCCAGCAATTGATGGCTTTTAGCCGATAAATAAAACTGTTGCCCGATCTGTTGCTGGCCAAAATGACTGGGAAGAAATAAATTCCATTGTATGTACATTTGACCAGTCATGTTTATTGGTCTGTAGGTTCATTTGCATAATTTAGTGGAATTAAATTAGCTTGTGTGTATTTTCGGTAGTCATCATGTATCTTATTTATCCAACACAACGAATCACATGTGCACAGCATACAGAGCCTATTTTGAGCAGGATTTCTCCTGAGGCACGTCAGCTGGTTGCGGCTGGAGTAAAATGTGCTTTCATTGCGCAACCATTTTAAATGCAATCGCGTGTTAAAAACAGTTTTGATGCACACTTAAAAGAAGATACTATGTTTATTTCTAAACTGGCAATTGAAGCACACATCTCATTCACCATTCAAGGGCAGGCAACAGGCTATCAGCGCTTCACCCACCACTTTACAATGTGAGCTGGAGGCAGAACGCATTTTCAAAACACTTAATTGTTTGAAACCTAAATGTTTTATTTCCTATTATGAGGCATGTCTTACATTGCTTCAACATGGCCTTCAAGGCGAAATCTGATCATTAAAACGTGGAGGCAATTATTTTATAAAGACTTCATAGGTGGCGCGTGAGTTTCAGGCTTACAATTTATCCTACAATTTCTACCGTTCTGCGTTCCATTTCTGATTGTCATATGCGCATTTTCATGGAACAGTTTAATTTCAAAAACAACGTTTTCGTTTCTTTTAGTCATTGCCAAGTGGATAATCATAAAAATTAGAATGAAAATGATAAAAATCTAACAGTTCAAAGTCAATTCATGCGAGATCACCAGCCACTTGGACTGTAACGGTTTTCATTATAGGATGAGGATGAGGAAGAGTAGTCGGACCAAAGCGCAGCGTGGTAAGTGTTCAAATTATTTATTGAACTGAACACTAAATACAAAAATAACAAGAGAATAATTGAAACCGAAACAGTCCCGTAAAGTGCAAACACTGATACGGGAAACATAGAACACAAAAACATAGAATGCCCACCCCAACTCACGCCCTTAGGATCTCTAAGGTCAGGGCGTGACATGGACACATTGATACTAGAGGTCGACGGATTATGATTTTTCAACGCCTCTATACCGATTATTGGAGGACCAAAAAAGTCGATACAGATTAATCTGCCGATTTAAAAAAAATGTATTTATTTATTTGTAATAATGACAATTACAACAATACTGAATGCAGACTTTTATTTTAACTTAATATAATACATCAATCAAATCAATTTAGCCTCAAATAAATAATGAAACATGTTCAATTTGGTTTAAATAATGCAAAGACAAACTGTTGGAGAAGAAAGTAAAAGTGCAATATGTGCCATGTAAGAAAGCTAACGTTTCAGTTTATTGCTCAGAACATGAGAACATATGAAAGCTGGTGGTTCCTTTTAACATGAGTCTTCAATATTCCCAGGTAAGAAGTTTTAGGTTGTAGTTATTACAGGAATCATAGGACCATTTCCCTCTATACCATTTGTATTTCATTAACCTTTGACTATTAGATGTTCTTATAGGCACTTTGGTATTGCCAGTGTAACAGTATAGCTTCCGTGTATAGCTTCCGTGTATATATATGTATATTGTTCACGTTATCATCTTTATTAAAGATGTTCAACCATAACCACGCTGCATTTTGGTCCTCCTCTCCTTCCCAGGAAGAAAACCGTTACACCCTGGGCTCGAACCAGCAACACAACGACAACAGCCACCATCGAAGCAGCGTTACCCATGCAGAGCAAGGTGAACAACTACTAGAAGGATTAGAGCGAGTGACGTTTGAGACGCTATTAGCGAGCTAACTAGCTAGCCATTTCACTTCAGTTACACCAGCCTCATCATGGGAGTTGATAGGCTTGAAGTCATAAACAGCGCAATGCTTGACGCACAACAAAGAGCTGCTGGCTAAACGCACTAAAGTGCTGTTTGAATTCATGTTTACTCGCCTGCTTCTGCCTACCGCCGCTCAGTCAGACACTTAGATACTTGTATGCTTGTATGCTCAGTCAGATTATATGCAACGCAGGACACGCTAGATAATATCTAGTAATATCATCAACCGTGTGTAGTTAACTAGTGATTATGATTGATTGTTTATTATAAGATAAGTTTAATGCTAGCTAGCAACTTACCTTGGCTTACTGCATTCGTGTAACAGGAAGTCTCCTTGTGGAGTGCAACGAGAGAGAGAGGCAGGTCGTTATTAACTGTAGTTAACTGTAAGGTTGCAAGATTGGATCCCCCGAGCTGACAAGGTGAAAATCTGTCGTTCTGCCCCTGAACAAGGCAGTTAACCCACTGTTCCTGGGCCGTCATTGAAAATAAGAAAGTGTTCTTAACTGACTTGCCTAGTTAAATAAAGGTATAATATATATATATATATATATATATGCAGTGGAGCAAACAAGTATTTAGTCAGCCACCAATTGTGCAAGTTCTCCCACTTAAAAATATGAGAGGCCTGTAATTTTCATCAAAGGTACACATCAACTATGACAGACAAAATGAGGAAAAGAAATCCAGAATCACATTGTAGGATTTTTTTATGAATTTATTTTCAAATTATGGTGGAAAATAAGTATTTGGTCAATAACAAAAGTTTATCTCAAACTTTGTTATATACCCTTTGTTGGCAATGACAGAGGTCAAACGTTTTCTTTAAGTCTTCACAAGGTTTTCACACACTGTTGCTGGTATTTTGGTCCATTCCTCCATGCAGATCTCCTCTAGAGCAGTGATGTTTTGGGGCTGTTGCTGGGCAACACAGACTTTCAACTCCCTCCAAAGATTTTCTATGGGGTTGAGATCTGGAGACTGGCTAGGCCACTCCAGGACCTTGAAATGCTTCTTACGAAGCCACTCCTTTGTTGCCCGGGCGGTGTGTTTGGGATCATTGTCATGCTGAAAGACCCAGCCACGTTTCATCTTCAATGCCCTTGCTGATGGAAGGAGGTTTTCACTCAAAATCTCACGATACATGGCCACATTCATTCTTTCCTTTACACGGATCAGTCGTCCTGGTCCCTTTGCATAAAAACAGCCCCAAAGCATGATGTTTCTACCCCTATGCTTCACAGTAGGTATGGTGTTCTTTGGATGCAACTCAGCATTCTTTGTCCTCCAAACACGACGAGATGAGTTTTTACCCAAAATTTCTATTTTGGTTTCATCTGACCATATGACATTCTCCCAATCTTCTTCTGGATCATCAAAAGCTCTCTAGCAAACTTCAGACGGGCCTGGACATGTACTGGCTTAAGCAGAGGGACACGTCTGGCACTGCAGGATTTGAGTCCCTGGCGGCGTAGTGTGTTACTGATGGTAGGCTTTGTTACTTTGCTCCCAGCTCTCTGCAGGTCATTCACTAGGTCCCCCCGTGTGGTTCTGGGATTTTTGCTCACCGTTCTTGTGATCATTTTGACCCCACGGGTGAGATCTTGCGTGGAGCCCCAGATCGAGGGAGATTATCAGTGGTCTTGTATGTCTTCCATTTCCTAATACTTGCTCCCACAGTTGATTTCTTCAAACCAAGCTGCTTACCTATTGCAGATTCAGTCTTCCCAGCCTGGTGCAGGTCTACAATTCAATTTTGTTTCTGGTGTCCTTTGACAGCTCTTTGGTCTTGGCCATAGTGGAGTTTGGAGTGTGACTGTTTGAGGTTGTGGACATGTGTCTTTTATACTGATAACAACTTCAAACAGGTGCCATTAATACAGGTAACGAGTGGAGAACAGAGGAGCCTCTTAAAGAAGTTACAGGTCTGTGAGAGCCAGAAATCGTGCTTGTTTGTAGGTAACCAAATACTTATTTTCCACCATAATTTGCAAATAAATTCATTACAAATCCTACAATGTGATTTTCTGGATTTTTTTTCAAAATTTTGTCAGTCATAGTTGAAGTGTACCTATGATGAAAATTACAGGCCTCTCTCATCTTTTTAAGTGGGAGAACTTGCACAATTGGTGGCTGACTAAATACTTTTTTGCCCCACTGTGTATATATATCGCAGTTCTGATGTCTATATATATATATATATAAGAAATTGGCAAATCGGCGCCCAAAAATACAGATTTCCGGTTGTTATGAAAACTTGAAATCGGCCCTAAATAAATTGCTAATCTGTCTTTGCCTTCCGTCCTGCTAGCTAATATTCAATCGCTGGAAAATAAATGGGTTGAACTGAAAGCACGTATATCCTACCAACGGGACATTAAATCTGTAATATCTTATGTTTCACCGAGTCTCTCTCATCTTTTTAAGTGGGAGAACTTGCACAATTGGTGGCTGACTAAATACTTTTTTGCCCCACTGTGTATATATATCGCAGTTCTGATGTCCATATATATATATATATATAAAAATTGGCAAATCGGCGCCCAAAAATACAGATTTCCGGTTGTTATGAAAACTTGAAATCGGCCCTAAATAAATCGACCTCTAGTATGTACCATATTGTAGTTTGGAAAATAAATAAATGTGACTCAGAATGAGTAGTGATGTTTTGGGGCTGTTGCTGGGCAACATAATGATGATTGTTTCCAGCATAAGGGCTGTTTTCCTAAAGAAGTTAAATCTGCTTCATGTTTTGTATCCTTGACACAATAGTAAGGAGTATCGCGATACTGGTATCGTCCTGGCTCTTGTAAAAGTGTCAAGACATCCAAGCACTGTATAGCAGAAAAGACAATGTGCCAAAATGGGCATGTGACGAAGCATATGAATGCGAGGGCCTATTTAAATATGAAACCAACCCAGCCTGTGAATAACAAACTCCCAAGTTGACTCTCCCTCTATTGACCCCCCCGGTAATACCAAGCCATACAGGTGTGGGTGTGTCGACAAAGACATATTTGCACAAGGATTCTGCCATTTCATACCAACTGCAGTTCAAAACTGTCATATGTATTAGCAGACGGCACACAATAGATGTGCACTATGGAGCCTGGTAAAAGCCTATTGGAGTGTGAGTGAGTGAGTGAGTGAGTGAGTGAGTGAGTGAGTGAGTGAGTGAGTGAGTGAGTGAGTGAGTGAGTGAGTGAGTGAGTACATGTAGAGTGGGTATCCATGATGACGTCGGAGGGGATGGCTAACGTCTTATTGGCTCTTAACCAGCCAAGTTATTTTGTTAGTTTTTTTGCGTTGTTTGTAACTTGTTTTGTACATAATGTTGCTGCTAATGAAAAGAGCTTCTGGACATCAGAACTGCGATTATTCATCTAAGATTAGAAGAAGAGTTTCTCTTCAATGAGTCAGAGGGGAGGGATATACTACAGACACCGAACCATTACCGATCCCCGTAATTCCCTGGAGAAGGAAACAGAGATTTTGCGGAAAAATATTGGGGTGCCTCGTGAGCATCAGGCGACAAATTGCTAATCTGTCTTTGCCTTCCGTCCTGCTAGCTAATATTCAATCGCTGGAAAATAAATGGGTTGAACTGAAAGCACGTATATCCTACCAACGGGACATTAAATCTGTAATATCTTATGTTTCACCGAGTCGTGGCTGAACGACGACATTAAGAACATACAGGTGGCAGGTTATACACTCTATCGGCAGGGCAGAACAGCAGCCTCTGGGTAAGACATGGGGCGGTGGCCTATGCATATATGTAAACAACAGCTGGTGCACGATATCTAAGGAAGTCTCGAGGCTTTTCTCGCCTTAGGTAGAGTACCTCATGATAAGTTTTAGACCACACTATCTTCCTAGAGAATGTTCATCTGTATTTTTCGTAGCTGTCTACATACAACCACAGACAGACGCTGGCACTAAAACCTCACACAATGAGCTGTATACCGCCATATGCAAACAGGAGAATGCTCATCCAGAGGCGCTCCTAGTGGCCGGGGACTTTAATGCAGGGAAACTTAAATCAGTTTTACCTCATTTCGATCAGCATGTTAAATGTGCAACCAGAAGGGAAAAAAACTCTGGACCACCTTTACTTCACACACAGAAAAGCATACAAACCTCTCCCTCACCCTCCATTTGGCAAATCTGACCATAATTATATCCTCCTGATTCCTGCTTACAAGGAAAAATTTAAGCAGTGAACACCAGTGACTCTGTCTATAAAAAGATGAAGCAGATGCTAAACTACAAGACTGTTTCACAGCACAGACTGGAATATTCCTCCGATGGCATTGAGGAGTACATCACATCAGTCACTGGCTTTATCAATAAGTTAACGTTGTCCCCACTGTGACTGTACGTACATACCCCAACCAGAAGCCATGGATTACAGAGAACATTTGCACTGAGCTAAAGGGTAGAGCCGCCGGTTTCAAGGAGAGGGAATCTAACCCGGAAGCTTCTAAGAAATCCCGCTATGCCCTCAGACGAACCATCAAACAGGCAAAGCGTCAATACAGGACTAAGATCGAATCGTACAACACTGGCTCTGACACTTGCCGGATGTGGCAAGGCTTGTAAACTATTACAGACTACAAACGGAAGCACAGCCTACCAGACGAGCTAAATAACTTCTATGCTCGCTTTGAGGTAAGTAACACTGCAACATGCATGAGAGCATCAGCTGTTCCGGGCGACTGTGTGATCACGCTCTCCGTAGCCGATGTGAGTAAGACCTTTAAACATGTCAACAAGGCCGGATTACCAGGATGTGTACTCCGAGCATGCGCTGACAAAGTGGCAAATGTCTTCACTGACATTTTCAACCTCTCCCTGTCTAAGTCTGTAATACAAACATGTTTCAAGAAGACCACCAAAGTCCCTGTGCCCAAGAACAATGCAATGAAAAAATGAAATGCTTTGAAAGGCTGGTCATGGCTCACAACACCATTATCCCAGAAACCCTAGACCCACTCCAATTTGCACACCGCACCAACAAATCCACAGATGATGCAATCTCTATTGCACTCCACACTGCCCTTTCCCACCTGGACAAAAAGAACACCTATATGAGAACGCTATTCATTGACTACAGCTCAGCGTTCAACACCATAGTACCCTCAACGCTCATCACTAAGCTAAGGCCCCTGGGACGAAACACCTCCGTCTGCAACTGGAACCTGGACTTCGTGACGGGCCGCCCCCAGGTGGTGAGCTAGGTAAAAACACATCCACCACGCTGATCCTCAAAACAGGGGCCCATCAGGGGTGCGTGCTCTGTCCCCTCCTGTACTCCCTGTTCACTCATGACAGCACGGCCAGGCACGACTCCAACACCATCATTATATTTGCAGATGACACAACAGTCAACACTGATTACCGACGATGAGACAGCCTATAGGGAGGAGGTCAGAGGCCTGACCGTGTGGTGTCAGGACAACAACCTCTCACTCAACGTGATCAAGAAAACGAGATGATTGTGGACTATAGGAAAAGGAGAACCGAGCACGCCCCCATTCTCATCGACGAGGCTGTAAAGGAGCAGGTTGAGAGCTTCAAGTTCCTTGGCATCCACATCTCCAACAAACTAACATGTTCAAAGCACACCAAGACAGTCGTGAAGAGGGCACGACAAAACCTATTCCCCTCCAGGAGACTGAAAAGATTTGGCAAGGGTCCTCAGATCCTCAAAAGATTTTTCAGCTGCACCATCGAGAGCATTGTGACGGGTTGCATCACTGCCTGGTATGGCAACTGCTCGGCCTCCAGAGGGTAGTGCGTACGGCCCAGTACATCACCGGGGCCAAGCTTCCAGCCATCCAGCACCTCTATACCAGGCGGTGTCAGAGGAAGGCCCTAAGAATTGTAAAAGACTCCAGCCACCCCAGTCATAGACTGTTCTCTATTATGCTACCGCACGGCAAGCGAAGCACCAAGCCTAGGTCCATGAGGCTTCTAAAGAGCTTCTACCCCCAAGCCATAAGACTCCTGAACAGCAAATCAAATGGCTACCCAGGATATCTGCATTGCCCCCCCCCCCTTTCTACGCTATTGTTATTTAATTGCAAGGTATTGTTGTATTCGGCGCATGTGACAAATACAATTTGATTTGGTTACTCAAACAGAAAACTGGAGGATCATTGACCCTTGGCAGCAGTTAAACAAGAGTTCAGAGTGCTACTGTCAACCAGTCCTGGTGGGACCCCTCTCTCTCCTCTCTCTTTCTCACTCTCTTCTCTCTCTCTCTTTCTCTCTCTTCCCTCTCCCCTTTTCTCTCTCTCTTCTCTCTTGCTTCCCTCTCTCTTCTTTCTCTCTCTTCTCTCTCTTTCTCACTCTCTCTTTCTCTCTCTTCTCTCTCACTTCCCTCTCTCTTTCTCACTCTCTCTCTTCTCTCTCACTTCCCTCTCTCTTTCTCACTCTCTCTTATCTCTCTCTCTTCTCTCTCTTTCTCACTCTCTCTTCTCTCTCTCTCTTCTCTCTCACTTCCCTCTCTTTCTCACTCTCTCTTATCTCTCTCTCTTATCTCTCTTTTCTCCCTCTTCTCTCTGACTCTTTCTTTCCCATTCCAAAACTTATTTTCCACCCTATCTCCGTTGACTGTCTTTATCTCCAGGACTTCCACAGATCTGCGAGTTCTGTGCATATCGTTCCCTGAACAGCAGCAGCAGAGTGAATGCCTGCACGTCTGTGAACCCCCAGACTGATGGGAAACCACAGAAATGCCAAAAAGCAAGAACATTTATAACTTGGCATAATCCATAGAAGTTCTCCAAACTTTATTAAACTATGATGTGCTGCTGAGTCCGACCTCTCCCTGATTTGATTCATAGAATTAGGAATTGGAATGCTAGAATGGACATGAATCTTCTTATAGATGTGATAAAGGTCAGCTATTTTGGTCAGGGAATTGGTCAACCATGATTTGCCATTGCTGTGTGAGATAATGAACTTGAAGAATGTTCCTGTACTGTATGTTTGTTAGCTAGCCACCTTTAGAGGAATTATTCTATACAGGTTTTTAATAAACTGACGATATGCCAACCTTCCGTTCAACCAATGCAGTCAATCCACAGCCAGACACTGGCTGAAATCAGTTGTTGACAGGACTCAGACAAGTTGTGAATGCAACAAATACTGATATTGTATCATATAACAGCATTCACAGCTTTCCAAGAAAAATAATTTAGACATTTATGGTCTGTTTACATATATTTTAGAGGCTATTTACCGGTATACAGAAAATTGGTATAAGCGCCTTATAAAATATATATTATTATTATTATTATTATTTCCAAACCGCTATACATCTATTTTCTCGAAGAGCCTTGTCAGAACTACAAATTTCAGATTTTTCCATGCAAAGCATTGGCACCTTCGGTTTTACAGAGTATCAGTGGGGTTTGAAAACAGCGCCCCTTGTGTTCAGTGCCGGTATTACCGAATATCCAGGGTATGGCAGAAGGTCGGTATGAAAGTAGGACAATCTGGATACCGCTCAAGCCTACTAGCTACATGACAAATTGATATAGCTACCCTCACATATCTGAAACTACACGATCAATTGATGTTTACTGATCATTAAAAGCATTCAGTTACTTCCTGTATAACTCCGATGATAGAGATAAACGTGGAATGATCTGAAATGTGTAGTTCTGACGAGGCTCTTCAAGAGGTGATGATATTAAAACCAAATAGTTAGAACATTTATTTAACAATCCCTTAAAAACGGCTTGTAGTTGTCAATGGTTTTAAGGGGAGCTGGGGGTCTCCTTTCCAAATCGAACGCTGCGCACAGTATTGCGACGTTTTATTGATAACGTCCTATAGGATCTCTACTGTCGGCTCTTTACACAGATTCTCTATTACATGTTACAAATTCCAAGGGACAGTTTTTTATTTTGTCAATGTGATCGTCCATGGCTATGAAACGACACTATGTTATAGCTAATAAATATGCTTTTCTGTACAGTAGGTTGTCCTGAACAGTGTGTCAATTGAATTACTGTACTTGAATGGCCTGTTTACAGTCTTCACAGAACCCAGTGTCACTACAACAGTTTATGTTTAGTACGAAATAATAAACCATTAAAAAAAAGATAGAATTTAATGTTTCATATCATAACTCTTATGTCTGTTATGGAACATGAATAAAATCACACCTTATTAGACCAATGAACTTGTTATTACAGTACACTGTAGGGTATAACCATTTCAACAAGACACAACTGAGTGAACTGAGTGAGATTCTAGTCTGAGGGGGATACAAATTGTCCGTTGAGGAATATTCTGTCATGTGGTTGCTCACCACTTCACAACAGTCTCCCATTACCAGGAGACACAACCATTCACAGCGATGGCAGTTTCACTCACACACAAGCTGCTGAAATATCTAGTCAGGCAACAACATCCCAAAGATAAATGACTTCAAAAGACTCCAATCCCTTTAATGTGGTTTTAGATTTATTTTATTTTAATTGAACCTTTATTTAACTAGGCGAAGCCAGTTAAGAACAAATGTTTATTTACAATGACGGCCTACCCCGGGCCAACCCCTAATCCGGACGACGCTGGGTCAATTGTGCGCTTCCGTATGGGACTCCCAATCACGGCCGATTGTGATACTGGCTGGAATCGAAACCAGGGTCTGTTGTGATGAGTGCCTTAGACCACTGCACCACTCGAGATCTCCCGACATTGTCACAAAGCACTGTTGATGATAATAACATCATGCTCTATTGCAGTGGCTTGGCAATGAATGTTTCATTCAAGGAGAACATCACATGATAAATGATGCATGTAGTGTGTGACTCACTATGTGGACTTAAAGAAGCCCTGGGCTTGCAACTTAACTGCGCACAAATCACAGACTGAGAGCATCACAAAAAAGTCTCACATCATGTTAGTATTCACCTCAGCATGTACTGCCTTTTACACACATCTTGCACTATGATTACGTGAGTAGGATGCAGACTAGACTACAACCAATACATAAGAAATAACAGAGTTATTAGCTATGGGCCTATTTGCTGCCGAGACTCCTCAAATGTTTGTTTTTTCTTCTTCTTGTTTTCTGTGCAATTTCTCCTTTCTGAATAAGTTCGTGGTATGCTGTTAAAAACCTAACAAGTGGTATGTATGTGTGAACCATAACTCCAATAGGGCAGCCTCCAGCCTCCACATTGACCAGGGAGCTCCATAAGATTATTATTTTTTTCCACTCGGGAAAGTTTTGTTGAAGACCTACCTGGACAGAAAAACCCCACTCTTTCGATCGTTAGGCCTAGACATATCGCCCACGATAGGGAAAACACCATTGTAAACCAATAAATTGTGTTTATGTCAAAAACAGTTAGCAAGAAATGCCGGACGACCATCATAAATTACATACATTTAAACGCAATTAAACTGCCAACCTCTGACCTTGTCTGAACAGGAGAACCGCAATCCCATGACTTTTACATTGGCCGCAGCCCCTCATTGTCAAGAGGCACTACAGCCGGACGAGTGCTAAGCAGGCCGAACTAAACATGAACATTGAATAAATATCTACGGAGGGAAATCTCCAGCCGAGTCCGTGGACTGCTCCATCTAGCTCGCCCGCTGGCACTCCGAGAAAAAGACGCCATGGACCGTCTCCAAATAGCAGAACTACACAACGACTATAGAGGGATAAACGTATTTCAAACAGAGCAAGGAAATATACTTACTGGGGTGTAAATATGGGTCATTATGCCTTCTGTCCATAATGTGTGAGTTAGCGCTGTGTCGTTCTCTATAGCCGCGCCGTCACAGGCAGCAACAGCATCCCAGCGAATAACACTCCCCAACCGGGAAAACTGTGCAAGGGCAGGTCAACGCGGGGCCCAGCAAGGGGGTGGCAAAAGCAGGTCTCCTCCCAATGACAACAGTCATGGAGATATCTAAGCCCACGAACCTGACGAAACTTCTTGCCTCGCAGCGTAACAACGGTGCAGCCTAGAATGTATCAAATGTGACACAAATCATTTTCGCAAACAGAAAGTAACGAGGGGGGAAAAAATCCAATATGGCGTTCGAAAAGCCAGAGTCTTGGGTTTTTTAAGCCAAGTGAAATCAGGTGGATGTTTCCACATTTCCAAAAGCCTTTCTAGACGCTCTACTTCTACGCTCATTTTATTTTAGGCTACATTTTATTTGTGTGTTTTATAGCCTACCAAATAAAGCCTATTCATAATTTCAACAATATATATATATATATATATTTATCTAATCTTTGCCTTTAGGCTATGTTTTGTAATTACTCTGTAATTACATTTAGATTTTTTGAACAATGTATTTTTTCACCTTTATTTATCCAGGTAGGCCAGTTGAGAACAAATTCTCATTTACAACTGCAGCCTGGCAAAGATCATTAAGACATTTTGTAGGGCCAAGAGGCATATTGTTTCGTGTAGTCAGTCCCTCGTTATAAATTGTGTGAATACGCTGCTTACCGATTTTAATAGCCTACAATATTTTCACTTTCTGAATTATGTTCACACATTTAGCTTAATTTTGAATATGATTAGGCCCATTTCCATTAAATGGGATTGATTCAAATGAACAAAAATGTGTCAATGTGTGCGTATGTGTGTAATGTATAAATATAATAAATATATGCCATTTAGCAGACGCTTTTATCCAAAGCGACTTACAGTCATGCGCCATGCTCTACCAACTGAGCTACAGAAGGACCATATGTATCCTATGTGTAATCTGAACGCCTGTGTGCGATGTTTTTGTCTGTGTAGTGATGTATAATTATTTCTCTCTCTCCGGCAACCCAAAGCACCCTCCACATTCAGCGGTCTACCTATTGAAAAGTGCGGGTCCGGGTCTCGTGACCCCCTGGAATCCCCCTAGATCTTTCTTCAGAGTTTGGGGTCATTTGAGGGTGAGTTCGCGGTACCTCAGAAGGTTACTCGGGAGTCAACCCGCGCTGAGGGATTCACAATCTTGAACTGGGGGAGCAGGCCGCGCAGACGCTCTGTCAACGCCGGCCCCTGACCACTCAGAGAGAGCCTTTCGCTGCCCTGTTAATGGAACAAGCACCTCGACCCGCGGCCTTGTAACAACGAGCACCGGGGGATACTAGCCAAGATTAATGGTATTTTTTTCTCCAGTCATTGTACACTGATCAGGGCTTTTCATTTGTTACCCCTCCTCATCCCCACCCCCACCACCTCCATTAGATTACATAAATTCATTAAAGTCAAAGAGAGGCATTAAAAGGGCTATTTGTCAGTTCTCTCTTTTGTGTGTTCCTAATGGCTGCATGTGGTTCAAGGTATTGGGGTTTTCTTTTTAAAGGGTTGCACATGGTTTTATGGACCACATGGAGAGGGAAATTGAGGGGAGGAAATCAGAAGTAAGATTTACAAGCACAACACCATACCATGCTTTCATGTTGCCTAGACTGAGGTCATGAGGAAATAGCCTTTTAGCACATCTCTTAAATTGCATTTCATTTGTATGGCAGTCAAGGAATGGGGCTTGTGCAAATATTCAACAGAATTGAGTAGAAGGCCTAATGTTATTGTCAACATTACCTCAAAGATAGGCGAAGCTGTGGGGTGTTGGATTACTGAAGCTGTGGGGTGCTGAACTACTGAAGCTGTGGGGTGTTGGACTACTGAAGCTGTGGGGTGTTAGAGTACTGAAGCTGTGTGGTGTTGGACTACTGAAGCTGTGGGGTGTTGGACTACTGAAGCTGTGGGGTGTTAGACTACTGAAGCTGTGGGGTGTTGGACTTCAGAATCTGTGGGGTGTTGGACTACTGAAGCTGTGGGGTGTTAGACTACTGAAGCTGTGGGGTGTTGGACTACTGAAGCTGTGGGGTGTTGGACTACTGAAGCTGTGGGGTGTTGGACTACTGAAGCTGTGGGGTGTTGGACTACTGAAGCTGTGGGGTGTTACACTACTGAAGCTGTGGGGTGTTAGACTACTGAAGCTGTGGGGTGTTAGACTACTGAAGCTGTGGGGTGTTAAGACTACTGGCAGATGCATTATTTTATTTTGCCATTCCATCTAGAACTCTACCATCATCACCTAAATTCCAAGCCACCTCCCAAACACAAATATATACACACACACACACACACACACACACACACACACACACACACACACACACACACACACACACACACACACACACACACACACACACACACACACACACACACACACACACACACACACACACACACGGTCAATGAAGCAACCCTTTGGACTAATCCCTTTGTATTCACAGCACCATTCCCACCAAACAATGTCCTAAAGCCTAATCCTTCACCCAACACAACAGACCTGGGCCACCTGCTAGCACAGCTCTTATAGTGGAGGACAGAAGCAGAACAGAGAAGGAGCAACACTGACCAACCTAGAGTCAGGAATGTTTTAGCCCGCTGAACTGAAGCCTATGCATCAGCTTGAGGATCTTATAGTTTTCAGGTCTAAGGCACACGTTACTCATCACATGAGCCTAGTTCACCGGACGACCTCCATTACACATGCACAGCAAAAATAACCCTGTTCGAATGAAACACACATACACATCACAGAACACCGAATACAGAACACAGAACACAGAACACAAAACAGTCAATGCCTGTAAAAATACACTCTTTCCCCTCTCTCTCTCTCTCTCTGGCTGTGCTTGTAGTGTGTTTAAGGGAAGTCATGGGAGACGGTTCTCTCTTCATCTGCTACTGTCCTCATTAACCCATCTCCATCATGCTTTATCAAACCCCTCTGCTCCCCTCCCCATCCACCTACACCCCTACCCCCCTCCCCATATATAGGCTTGAGATGATAAATGTTCCCCTTCCTCATGGCTGCTGGGATGAGACTATGCCACACAACAGTAACGAACATCATCCATCTCACAAACACAAAAGATTAAATGTGGCAGACCGGGATTCTGTTTGGTAGGGATTGATCTTTCTTTTTGTTTATAACTAAGCAAGCTCTTGTCTACTTCTCTCTCTCTCTCTCTCTCTCTCTCTCTCTCTCTCTCTCTCTCTCTCTCTCTCTCTCTCTCTCTCTCTCTCTCTCTCTCTCTCTCTCTCTCTCTCTCTCTTTCTCTCTCTCTCTCCAGGTCCAGGGACTCTGTCTCTCTCTCTCTCTCTCTCTCTCTCTCTCTCTCTCTCTCTCTCTCTCTCTCTCTCCAGGTCCAGGGACTCTGTCTCTCTAACCACCCTCTCTCTCTCTCTCTCTCTCTCTCTCTCTCTCTCTCTCTCTCTCTCTCTCTCTCTCTCTCTCTCTCTCTCTCTCTCTCTCTCTCTCTCTCTCTCTCCATCTCCTTGGGGTCCTCTTTATCTCATTTTGTTTCCTTCCCTGTGTGGTTAGTTGGCAGGGAAAGTGCTCTGGTGAGCATGCCAGGAATGAGAATATTTTTCATGAGTCTCGATGATAGAGCTGGGCTAGTATTAACTTCCCACATGAATCAGATCTGCTCTTTCTCTCCCTCTTTCTCTGCCTCTCTCCCTTTTTCTTTCTTTCTCCCTCTCCACCTCCATATTCTTTCCTTGAAGTTGTTGTCTTTCACCAGCATCCCTGATAGCCAGCCCCAGTAAGGGGGGGGGGATCTAGGCCTCTGCAACATGAAATGGTTGGCTTTCCACAGGTTCTCTGGGAACAACAAATGAGTGTAGAGTAAAAGAGGGGAACAGACCTGATACAGTCTATGGCAAATCCATGAAACAAACAAACAAACTGGTGGTCTCAAAATGTTGCTCCATTTTGCTCCTTTGCACCCCCATTATTTCTATCTCTACTTTGCACATTCTTCCACTGCAAATCTACCATTCCAGTGTTTATTTTTTATATATATTTTTTACTTGCTATATTGTATTTACTTTGCCACCATGGCCTTTTTTGCCTTTACCTCCCTTATCTCACCTCATTTGCTCACACTGTATATAGACTTATGTTTCTACTGTATTATTGACTGTATGTTTGTTTTACTCCATGTGTGTGTTGTGGTGTTGTGCCTGTCGAACTGCTTTGCTGTATCTTGGCCAGGTCGCAATTGTAAATGAGAACTTGTTCTCAACTCGCCTACCTGGTTAAATAAAGGTGAAATAAAACATTACATTAAAACAAAGACACAGTGTTGAGTCTCATTCTTGTAACACTTTTGAAGATGAACAGACGCCAATCTATGAGTGTAACAGGATGGTAAAGGAGCCGTCAGTCTCATGCGTGCTAGTGCTGTTTATCCCACCTCATCTCCTCATCATGTACAGGTACAACTACCTGTATTCTGTTCACTTAGACAGCATTGGATCCTGTTGTAAACCAACAGAAAGGATTTACCGGAAACCAGCAACTAACTCACAGTCAAAATCCTACAGAAACCCTGCAAGTTGTTTCACAGGAAAGAGGCCACAAAAACCATGTGGGATTTTTCCTGTAAAATTCCTGTATGCAGGATTGCTGTAGGATTTGCACAGGTGTATTTTTTTTTATCCCGAATTAAATTAGATAGTCTGAATGGACTGTTATCAAGACAATAGTAAATTAATGGCCTGTTATGAATTATGCAAATTACAATGTAATTACAATGTTGTGCTTCAGATTTACCTACCAGTTATGATCTAACGGAAAAATGAATCATACCCAGACATAGCAGTTTCCATAGCAACGGATGTATCCAAATCCCCTAATCGATTTTACACAGATGTTCCGTTTAACCGTTCTGACTTCTGGCATTAGGGTAACCTGTTAATCTCCTGTCTGGTTCTAGAGGCTTAAAACACAATCACCACAATGGGACCTCCTAGACCTGGACCTATCGTCAGTTTAAAACACCAACACCACTACCCATCATACCATGCGCCTCCAAACAACTACCACAACCATTCAATGTCATTATCAGTTAGTAACACAAGACAATCAAGACTACATCAACCTACCAACAGGGTTGATTATGTTTTAATGGTCTTGTTACTTTGTCACATAATGATCGAGTAAAGAAAGAGGTTAAATATCTTTATCTGGAGCTGTTCTAATAGAACAGAGAGGATCCAATGCGTAGGGAGGTAATCAGGAAGACCACCTCAGGTTAAGCCTTCCCTGTCCCAAGTTGCCCAGGACAGATTATTCCAAGCAGGCACTTGCTACTGATCTTTACTATGCCAATGTGAGTGACCTGTGGCTGGGGCATTTAGGAATCACCACTAATGTCTAAGAATATACCTGGAAAGAACAGGCTTCTATTGTTACCACAGAACAGGGCCCCGGCCCAGCTTGAACTGACTGGCATGTACCCATCTGTCTGTCTGATCGATTGGAAAGGAAACCTAGCTATGGAACGTAGCTGGGCTATTTGAGCTGGCTGATGCTGTCTCACCTTTCAAATGTGTATACAGCATTTCCAGATATAGTCTACAGTAGACCATAGTCTGAGTGGACAAGGCCTCTTTCACTTGAAGGATATAATTGTAGGACTATTTTGTTAATTGAAACATTTGAGGCTGCTACTGGGGTGGAACTGGTGAATAATTGTGTTTTTGGGGTGTAGTTGTGTTTTTAATTTAAAGGCATGAAATAGAGGCCAAACGTTGCTAAGCCTACTGTTGACAAAATATCTGTCCCCTTCACTTTAGGAGTAATATAAATAATCGTTTTAAATTGGGATGACGGACATGGCTAATTGTGTGCAACCCACTGGTTGAGGAAAATTATACTTTTTAGAACCTGTGTTTTGCTGCAACCTCATGGTGTATCTCGTCATTACAACCACCGAGGGATTTATATATCCTTCTCGGGTGCCGTAGATTTACGGTAAAGCAAGACGTGTATCTTCTTTTTTTTTTATTAGTAGAACAGGAAGAACATTTATCTGAATACGAACCAGCAACATGTACAGCAGATGCTAAGCTTATGACCTATTGGAATAAACTATTTCTATAAAATCGGTTACTAATGTATTCAAGGAAGAATGTCGTCCGATTTAATGTTAGACTTCGAGACTCAAGAACAACAAATGATGAACAGTGAAACTGGCACCATGTCCATCGACCAGGATGGCGAGTGGGGTAAGCAAGCGTCACTTGCCAACAGCTAACGCTAGCTTGCTAGTGTACCGTTTTAGAGAGACACTAACTCCTCGGAAATATGTTGGTTGTGTTTACGATGGTTATAGTCTATCGAATGAATGTTCTTCATTTGCCATGCTTGTTGCTAACATGGTAGCTGGCTAGCTAACGTTTAACTGCCTCAAGTCAGTAACCGCTTTCGGCCACTGGTAGCTGTTGCCATGTCTAAAAAAATAACGTTTTACAATCTGAATCCTCTACAATCTAAGTTAAATTATTTGTAACTATCTCTGCCCTGTACGAATATATGTTTTATTATTATTATTATTATTATTAGCATAAAAAAAAATATATAATTATTTTTGTTGTGTGTGGGGGTACTAGCTAGCCTGTTAGGAGGGGGGGTAGGGTTATGAATTCGCGAGAAGAGATACAAAAAAGTATATTGCAAAACGTCCTTTTAGTCATAGATATGGCTAGCCTTAGCCCAAAATGTAGTCTTATTAAGGAGCCAACTGTTACATTTTAAGCAAAGAGAACATCGAGACAGATATTTAACCGGATGTATAAATGTGAAGCATCCGGTTGGCGTTTCCAATCGCTACCAAGATGGAGCTCGATGGAATTTCTTGCCGATATTTCTGCTTATTTCCTCATCGATTAAACATTTGATCTCAATGCAGTTTTCTGTTTCTAAAACTAGAATCCGTTTCACGAACAGAGTGGACACATGTTTGTAGACTTTACCCTTTGCCAAAGTTTCCCCGAAATTGCGTTGTTTAGAAGGAGTGTACTCGCATTTCACAGAGTAGGCCCTCCCTAAAGGAAATATGCAAATACATGTTAGAACGCGCCAATCGGCTCCTAACAGGTGTCATTTGCTGACATGCTGTGTGGTCTTTCTTGGGTTAGTTGTAAAAACCCTTGCCTTACGTTATTTTCAGAGGTAGACTGGCTCTTGCGGCCAAAACAGCCAAATCGAAACGTGAATCGATTATCAATTGCGGTAGGGTTCTAGAAACATAAAGCCCTTTACTTTAATATCACATCAAAATCATTTCACTAATGCAAAATATACACTTACTTTATGTACACAGTTTTAACTGGCTTTATCACAGTTGCAGCCAACTTAATTTTTTAATTGACAACACGTTTCTGTTTTCACTATCTTCAGTTGCACACAGGTGTTCAGAGCATGCTAGACAGCTAATTTCCACAGGTGGCTTTGTTTTACGGCTGTCTTCCGTAAATATGCTTTGCAACGAGAGTAGGGGCTCTTAACACAACTCCCTCATACAGAAGATACCTTGGTCCAATGACTCTCTTATGTGTAATGTAATGGAACTGAGAGTCATGATCAAATCAAATGTATCGGTCACATACATGGTAAGCAGATGTTTATTGCGAGTGTAGCGGAATGCTTGTGCTTCTAGTTCCCAGACAGTGCAGCAATATCTAACAATTCCACAACGAATACCGAATACACACAAATCTAAGTAAACTATAAGAATGTACATATGTTGATGAGCCAGACTAGCCTAGGCTCTTTTAGAATCCAAGAGTGAAATGCTTACTCACCTCTCTCACACACCTACAGGGTCATTGTGCAAAATGGTACGCAGCATCATCTGAATTTGTGTGCAACAAAAGGTTCAACGTTCACCTTCTGCTACCATTTCTGCCGAGCCGTCTTCGCGTACAGCTTGACACGTACATTCGATAAATCCAACGTGTGGCACCACACAGAACGCACTGCAACTGTCTCTGTAACACAACGCTGCGAGTCAAACGCAGCGTTTCATTGGAAATGAATGGACTTCTGGTGTCCCAAAACGCAAATGACGCTGTTGGTGTGATGGAGGCGTAACATGTAGGCTCTAGTGTTGTCACGATACTGGCATTTTGACTTCGATACCTTTAGTATCACAATACTCGATACCATCACGATAATCTACCAAAACAACACCAAAATGATACCAGGGCAATCAAAATAAGGTGTATTAGCCAAGGTCACAGAATGGCACTTAATCCAGACAGATCTTTTGATTTCAACATCATTCATTACTTTAGTCATTTTAGATTGTTTTAATGTATGCATTAATTAATCAATTATACAGTCAAACATTCCATTTCACTTTGGTAAAAACAAATATTAAAAAAAAATCTAACTACATAATAGTAATAATTTGTTTGAATAGTAAATCTGTAGTCTGTTGATAAACTGGGTAAATCAAGATGTAGCCTAGGCCTATTCACAATACAGATGAATGCATATTCAATAGGACTGTGTGCATGCAGTGAGTTAATGAGCTTGTTCTGGCTGATTTTTCATGGATTAAAAGAAATCTGTTTCTTTTCCATTTGGGTCTTTTTATTTTATAATGCTGATCAACAACATTTGCATCGAAGAAGTAATCTCTTGATACAGTCCAGACTCCCAGTGGTTCCTCAGGACAGACTAGAGTCAGAATGAGAGGGGAGCTAACATGATACAGTCCAGACTCCCAGTGGTTCCTCAGGACAGACTAGAGTCAGAATGAGAGGGGAGCTAACATGATGCAGTCCAGACTCCCAGTGGTTCCTCAGGACAGACTAGAGTCAGAATGAGAGGGGAGCTAACATGATACAGTCCAGAAGCATTGTCTTCAACGAGGTCCGAAGGGCCACACTGAAAATTGGTTATATTTCCTCATGGTCAAAATGAACAAAAAAATAGTCCTCTATCCATCGTTTTCTATTCTTTGATGCTCTGTGACAGTCTAGCTTTAATTTGTTGTGATTTTTAGTGAACTGGACATTTCAAGAAAATGTACTATGAATGTAGTTCCATTATGTCTACACAGTTTTGATTTGGTTTTAGTCATTTAAAGCACATTCCAATTTTTAAAAATGTTTTTATTTAACTAGGTACGTCAGTAAAGAACAAATTCTTATTTACAATGACGGCCTAACCCAGATGACGCTGGGCCAATTGTGCGCCGCCCTTTGGGACTCACAATCACGGCCGGTTGTGATACAGCCTGGAATCGAACCAGGGTCTGTAGTGACGCCTCTAGCACTGAGATGCAGTGCCTTAGACTGCTGCACCACTCGAGAGCCCTTACAAACAGGAAAACGTAAATGGAATGTTTACTAATTTGATCAAACAAGTGGGCCGTCAGTTATGCATTAACAATGTGTAAATAGTAAGTGAATAGCCATATCTATGACTAAGAGAATTCTCCTTCTTTAGCCCCATATGGTTAAACTGTGATTCACTATCTGACCTGACATTGTGGATAACTATCTGAAACATGTCAAGGCATCTGTTAAACTAGCCTTCGATTAAAACGGTAGTTAGTCTTTGGCGAAGGCAACTAAGTATTGTTTTCATGTAAGGCTACTGTTAAATCAGACGTGTGTGTGTGTGTCTCTTGCTCTCAAGCAGACATCAGCCTGTTTGACGAGCTGGACAACCTTGGAGATGCAGATGAACTTTTTCAGGCCTTGGAGTGCGTGGGATATGTGAGTACAGGGCTACAGACACACTCTAGGCAACACAGACTACACAGACACACTCTAGGCAACACTGTCCCTTAAAGTGGAACTGACAAGTGTTTTAACTACTTTGCAGATATCAAACAGACAATCATAATATCAGTGAAAAAAATATATAAAATTCCCAGTTTCTGCTACAAAACCAATAGGTTCTATTTGGTCGAGACAGATGTTTTTCATTAGGTTTTATTTACTGCAGTGTGTTAATTGTACCAACGCACGGCCACTTCCCCACTATATATTGCTATAGAATTTTCACAAATGCCTTTTAGTATACATAATTTCCAAACATTCTGTGAATGACCATATCTAAATGCTCCCTTGTCATAAAATGTTTTTTTTTTAAAGCGTCATATTCTTCCCTGAGGTTGTATACAAACAGATTTTTTTTTTACAAGATTTCATGTTGCTAAAACACTGGTAGTTCCACTTTAGAAAATCGTAACAGACCAGATTCACAGTGAACCATCATAATGAGAAGTACAGTGATTGCGTGTCTGCTCTGTTTAACCCTCTAGGCCGGCGATGCCCCAGACCTCGACTTTGACATCGACCTGCCTCCCTGGAGCACTGACACAGGCAGCACCTACACAGGTGTGTCAAATACCGGTCTAATCAGGTCTATGGTATAAGGTGGTATAAGACGAAAATTGTTTAAACATGTCAGTACCAGTATTTCTCTCGTGTAAATTTGAGTGTGGACTCTCTCCTTCCTGCCCATACCATGAGCTCTGTGTTCCTTGTCTGCAGATGGGGATCAGAGTGTGGACTCTCTCTCTCCTGCCCATACCATGAGCTCTGTCACCTCGCCTGCATCTCGAGAGGCCCTGTCACCTTACTCCATACAAGTAAGTCCCCTGTCTCTCTCCAGTGTGTTTCACTGTAGGTCATTTTACATTTATGTGTTTGATGTGCCTATTTTGTATGGCTGGGAGTATGTCCATTGTGTCTAGGCCCATCTGTGTTAGTTTGTGTGTTTTCGCCCCACATGGTACCATTACACACGTTGCTACCTCTGCCATCTGCTTTCGCAATCCACACACACACACACACACTTGAGCACCTCATTAAGGAAGGTCTGAAGCACCTTGTCAGACTAATTATCCACCATCTGCCAGAGGTGTGGCCCCGCCCCCTCGTTAAAATGAGGTGATGACAACTCTGGCCATATTAACATAATGTAGCAGGCAGTTGTTTTCACAGCATGTCAGAAAGAGGACTAGGGTTAGATCTTGTGACCCTACACTGCACATGTTTATATCTCCTGCCATTATGATCAAGGACATTTGTGCACTACACCTCAAAGATATTTTGGATGTCGCCAAAGGCATCAGTCTTGAAGAACTTTGTAGTTCCTTTTAGCAAGATATTTGTCAGTGGGTGAATAACTTCGTTGGCCATACATCTATACAATCGGCATTATAGCACTAAAATAATGAGTATTTTAGCGGTGGTGGTGCGCTGCGTGTAAATGCATATAGGGGAACACTGGACCTTCTGGAGGTATTGTAAAACCTCACACATCAGGGAAACGTTGATGGCCTGTCTCTCTGCTGCCCTCTACAGGAGGATCTAGGCCAATCTCCTCAGCCCTCTCCTGCCGTCTCTGTCTGCTCCGAGTCCAGTGGCTTCTCAGAGCCCCCCCTGGCCAAGAGGGCCACCAAGAGGACCAATCAGGCCACGCGAGGTCAGATATACACCTCTCCATCCATCCATCCATCCATCCATCCATCCATCCATCCATCCATCCATCCATCCATCCATCCATCCATCATCCTCCTCTTTCATATCAGGCTGCCATTTCTTCGTTTAGTTACATTGGCTTTCAGTGAACATACTGTATCACTCTCCCTCGTCAGTCTGTTTGGAAATATGTTATTGATTGACTTTGTTCTTTTTAATGGATCTGAAAAAGTATGATGACTCAAGCCAGAAATTAGTATAACCAAACAACAGATGTTTATTGGTTCAAGTCCATTCGCCCTGCTTTCAATGGACCAAATATTTTTTTACGATACATACAATAGCATCTGCAGGGGGAAGAAGGGTCCGTTTAAAAAATAAAAAAATGGAAATGGTTATGAATTATGATCCGTCTCACAGTGAAGAGGCCTATCCAGCTCACCCCCAAGGTGTCCATCCAGCCCAGACCAGTTGTAACGGCTGTACCCCAGCATGCCGCGGGCCCTCTCCAGAGCATCATCATCCAGCCCCTGCAGACCACCCTGGTGCCTCACCCCGCTGTGGTCAAACCTGCCCCTGTCAGAATACAGCCAGCGCCACCTATAGGTGAGTCAAAGACTACACTATAATACATATTATAAACTGGGTGGTTGGAGAACTGAATGCTGATTGGCTGAAAGCCGTGTTACGAGACACTATACCACGGGTATGACAAAACATTGTATTTTTACTGTTCTAATGATCTTTGTAACCCGTTTTATAATAGCAATAATAAACTGGGTGGTTTGAGCCCTGAATGCTGATTTGTCTGACAGCCGCGGTATATCAGACCGTATACCACGGGTATGACAACTTATTTTTACTGCTCTAATTGCGTTGGTCACCAGTTTATAACAGCAATAAGGCACCTCGGGGGTTTGTGATATATGGCCAATATACCACGGCTAACGGATGTATCCAGGCACAACGCCATGTACCACAAACAGGAGTTCCCTGATCCTGGTGCAGAATGCACAGCGTTTCTTCCTCCCGATATTGACTGATACCATTCATTTCAGTAATAAAAACACAGACAATACAAGTAAGTGTCTATTAACATTTTTAATGCAGAGTGCCAGGTCTCTGTCCATTCAGAGACATCAGTATCTGTCTGTCAGAGTGCCAGGTCTCTGTCCATTCAGAGACATCAGTATCTGTCTGTCAGAGTGCCAGGTCTCTGTCCATTCAGAGACATCAGTATCTGTCTGTCAGAGTGCCAGGTCTCTGTCCATTCAGAGACATCAGTATCTGTCTGTCAGAGTGCCAGGTCTCTGTCCATTCAGAGACATCAGTATCTGTCTGTCTGTCAGAGTGCCAGGTCTCTGTCCATTCAGAGACATCAGTATCTGTCTGTCAGAGTGCCAGGTCTCTGTCCATTCAGAGACATCAGTATCAAGCCTGTCTGTCTGGACTTCATCACATCATCTTGCAAGTCTCCATGTCCTGGCTCCATACATGTTTCTGTGAACACACACACAGTCACTGTTCTATTACCAATGGCAGTTATGACCAGTTTGTGTTTCAGATATTACATAACCGACGTTGGAGATCGAACAGGTCAGATAAAACCTACCCAATGATGGTCTCCCCATCAAACGACTAAAGCTGTCGTCTGGCAAAAGCATCTCCAGTCCATCTGTAGAAATACAGTAGGCAGAGTTCAGCAGTGACACACATACTGAAAAGGGTGTTGCTGTTACTGGGCTGTGTTATTAGAAATCACCTCACTGTGGATGTGTTGAGGGGTACGCGTTGAGGGGTACGCGTTGAGGGGTACGCGTTGAGGGGGACGCGTTGAGGGTACAGCGTTGAGGGGCACCTGGGCGTTGAGGGTACGCGTTGAGGGGCACGCGTTGAGGGCACGCGTTGAGGGGTACGCGTTGAGGGGAACCACCGCGTTGATTACATTCGCGTTGAGGGGTTACGCGTTGAGGGGAACGCGTTGAGGATCACATTCGCGTTACGCGTTGAGGGGGACAGCGTTGAGGACGGGGGACGCGTTGAGGGGGACGCGTTGAGTGCCAGGTCTCTCTGCATCACATGCATCAGTGAACACACAGAGTCACTGTTCTATTACCAATGGCAGTTAGGGATAGGTGATATGACACACGCACACAAACAGATACTATGTTGAAGTTTAAATAAATTAAATTGACTAAATTTATCTAATTCTGTTCTCCCCATTGACGACCGTTGGAAAGCAGGCAAGAGGTGAGGCTGGAGATAAGGTCTTTGCCAGAGCACCGATGGGCATAGCAGTGTAGATTAGCACCTGGGCCCTCAAAGATACTGGTTGGTCACACACACACGGATTACATTCTCTATGTGGTTATGATTAGCCTGGTGGAATCAGCCTGATCACATTCTCTATGTGGTTATGATTAGCCTGGTGGAACCAGCCTGATCACATTCTCTATGTGGTCATGATTAGCCTGGTGGAACCAGCCTGATCACATTCTCTATGTGGTTATGATTAGCCTGGTGGAACCAACCTGATCACTGATTACATTCTCTATGTGGTTATGATTAGCCTGGTGGAACCAACCTGATCACTGATCACATTCTCTATGTGGTTATGATTAGCCTGGTGGAACCAGCCTGATCACATTCTCTATGTGGTTATGATTAGCCTGGTGGAACCAGCCTGATCACATTCTCTATGTGGTTATGATTAGCCTGGTGGAACCAACCTGATCACTGATTACATTCTCTATGTGGTTATGATTAGCCTGGTGGAACCAAGCTGATCACTGATTACATTCTCTATGTGGTTATGATTAGCCTGGTGGAACCAACCTGATCACTGATTACATTCTCTATGTGGTTATGATTAGCCTGGTGGAACCAACCTGATCACTGATTACATTCTCTATGTGGTTATGATTAGCCTGGTGGAACCAACCTGATCACTGATTACATTCTCTATGTGGTCATGATTAGCCTGGTGGAACCAAGCTGATCACTGATTACATTCTCTATGTGGTTATGATTAGCCTGGTGGACCAAGCTGATCACTGATTACATTCTCTATGTGGTTATGATTAGCCTGGTGGAACCAACCTGATCACTGATTACATTCTCTATGTGGTTATGATTAGCCTGGTGGAATCAGCCTGATCACATTCTCTATGTGGTTATGATTAGCCTGGTGGAACCAACCTGATCACTGATCACATTCTCTATGTGGTTATGATTAGCCTGGTGGAACCAGCCTGATCACATTCTCTATGTGGTTATGATTAGCCTGGTGGAACCAACCTGATCACTGATTACATTCTCTATGTGGTTATGATTAGCCTGGTGGAACCAACCTGATCACTGATTACATTCTCTATGTGGTTATGATTAGCCTGGTGGAACCAACCTGATCACTGATTACATTCTCTATGTGGTTATGATTAGCCTGGTGGAACCAACCTGATCACTGATTACATTCTCTATGTGGTTATGATTAGCCTGGTGGAACCAACCTGATCACTGATTACATTCTCTATGTGGTTATGATTAGCCTGGTGGAACCAGCCTGATTACATTCTCTATGTGGTTATGATTAGCCTGGTGGAACCAACCTGATCACTGATTACATTCTCTATGTGGTTATGATTAGCCTGGTGGAACCAGCCTGATTACATTCTCTATGTGGTTATGATTAGCCTGGTGGAACCAACCTGATCACTGATTACATTCTCTATGTGGTTATGATTAGCCTGGTGGAACCAAGCTGATCACTGATTACATTCTCTATGTGGTTATGATTAGCCTGGTGGAACCAACCTGATCACTGATTACATTCTCTATGTGGTTATGATTAGCCTGGTGGAACCAACCTGATCACTGATCACATTCTCTATGTGGTTATGATTAGCCTGGTGGAACCAGCCTGATCACATTCTCTATGTGGTTATGATTAGCCTGGTGGAACCAACCTGATCACTGATTACATTCTCTATGTGGTTATGATTAGCCTGGTGGAACCAACCTGATCACTGATTACATTCTCTATGTGGTTATGATTAGCCTGGTGGAACCAACCTGATCACTGATTACATTCTCTATGTGGTTATGATTAGCCTGGTGGAACCAACCTGATCACTGCCTTCGTATTTCTATTTCATGTGAAGTGAAATAGAATGTTGAACACAGCGATCAGGCTGGTTCTACCAGGCTAGGTTATACCCTGGACATTATAAGGTGAACACAGCGATCAGGCTGGTTCTACCAGGCTAGGTTATACCCTGGACATTATATAGTGAACACAGCGATCAGGCTGGTTCTACCAGGCTAGGTTATACCCTGGACATTATATAGTGAACACAGCGATCAGGCTGGTTCTACCAGGCTAGGTTATACCCTGGACATTATATAGTGAACACAGCGATCAGGCTGGTTCTACCAGGCTAGGTTATACCCTGGACATTATATAGTGAACACAGCGATCAGGTTGGTTCTACCAGGCTAGGTTATACCCTGGACATTATATAGTGAACACAGCGATCAGGCTGGTTCTACCAGGCTAGGTTATACCCTGGACATTATATAGTGAACACAGCGATCAGGCTGGTTCTACCAGGCTAGGTTATACCCTGGACATTATATAGTGAACACAGTGATCAGGCTGGTTCTACCAGGCTAGGTTATACCCTGGACATTATAAGGTGAACACAGTGATCAGGCTGGTTCTACCAGGCTAGGTTATACCCTGGACATTATAAGGTGAACACAGCGATCAGGCTGGTTCTACCAGGTTAGGTTATACCCTGGACATTATAAGGTGAACACAGTGATCATGCTGGTTCTGCCAGGCTAGGTTATACCCTGGGCATTATATGGTGAACACAGTGATCAGGCTGGTTCCATCAGGCTAGGTTATAGGGCCGAGACTGTACCATTATCAATATTCTTTCCATGGTAAAAATCTAAACACGAAAAACACCGAACTCTGTACTCTGTTGGTCAATCTGTACAGGGATGTTCAGTCTCTAGTCAACTGGTATACTCACCACCACTGGTTGGTCAATCAGTAGATGGATGTTCAGTCTCTAGTCTAGTCAACCGGTATACGCACCACCACTGGTAGGTCAATCAGTAGATGGATGTTCAGTCTCTAGTCTAGTCAACTGGTATACTCACCACTACTGGTTGGTCAATCAGTAGATGGATGTTCAGTCTCTAGTCTAGTCAACTGGTATACTCACCACCACTGGTTGGTCAATCAGTAGATGGATGTTCAGTCTCTAGTCTAGTCAACTGGTTAGTCTCTAGTCTAGTCAACTGGTATACTCACCACCACTGGTTGGTCAATCAGTAGATGGATGTTCAGTCTCTAGTCAACTGGTATACTCACCACCACTGGTTGGTCAATCAGTAGATGGATGTTCAGTCTCTAGTCAACTGGTTGGTCAATCAGTAGATGGATGTTCAGCACCACCACTGGTTGGTCAATCAGTAGATGGATGTTCAGTCTCTAGTCAACTGGTATACTCACCACTACTGGTTGGTCAATCAGTAGATGGATGTTCAGTCTCTAGTCAACTGGTATACTCACCACCACTGGTTGGTCAATCAGTAGATGGATGTTCAGTCTCTAGTCTAGTCAACTGGTATACTCACCACTACTGGTTGGTCAATCAGTAGATGGATGTTCAGTCTCTAGTCAACTGGTATACTCACCACTACTGGTTGGTCAATCAGTAGATGGATGTTCAGTCTCTAGTCAACTGGTATACTCACCACCACTGGTTGGTCAATCAGTATATGGATTTTCAGTCTCCAGTCTCTAGTCAACTGGTATACTCACCACCACTGGTTGGTCAATTAGTAGATGGATGTTCAGTCTCTAGTCAACTGGTATACTCACCACCACTGGTTGGTCAATTCAGTCTCTAGTCAACTGGTATACTCACCACCACTGGTTGGTCAATCAGTAGATGGATGTTCAGTCTCTAGTCAACTGGTATACTCACCACCACTGGTTGGTCAATCAGTAGATGGATGTTCAGTCTCTAGTCAACTGGTATACTCACCACCACTGGTTGGTCAATTAGTAGATGGATGTTCAGTCTCTAGTCAACTGGTATACTCACCACCACTGGTTGGTCAATCAGTAGATGGATGTTCAGTCTAGTCAACTGGTATACTCACCACCACTGGTTGGTCAATCAGTAGATGGATGTTCAGTCTCTAGTCAACTGGTATACTCACCACCACTGGTTGGTCAATCAGTAGATGGATGTTCAGTCTAGTCAACTGGTATACTCACCACCACTGGTTGGTCAATCAGTAGATGGATGTTCAGTCTAGTCAACTGGTATACTCACCAGCACTGGTTGGTCAATCAGTAGATGGATGTTCAGTCTCTAGTCAACTGGTATACTCACCACCACTGGTTGGTCAATCAGTAGATGGATGTTCAGTCTCTAGTCAACTGGTATACTCACCACTACTGGTTGGTCAATCAGTAGATGGATGTTCAGTCTCAAACCGCCTTTTGATTTGAACCTTTTGGGTGGAACGCAGCCCCTTTCTAGGGGTTTGTTTTTCTGTCCCGGGTTACCCCAGTGGGAGGAGTTTGAACCGGGTAAAAAAAGTGATTGCATTCGGTTTGGAACCGGCCTTCCTCCCGGGAGTGAGCCAGGTGCCCCGCTCTGGTGCCCCAGTGAGCCAGGTGCCCCGCTCTGGTGCCCCAGTGAGCCAGGTGCCCCGCTCTGGTGCCCCAGTGAGCCAGGTGCCCCGCTCTGGTGCCCCAGTGAGCCAGGTGCCCCGCTCTGGTGCCCCAGTGAGCCAGGTGCCCCGCTCTGGTGCCCCAGTGAGCCAGGCGCCCCGTTCTGGTGCCCCAGTCAGCCAGGCGCCCCGCTCTGGTGAGCCAGGCGCCCCGCTCTGGTGAGCCAGGCGCCCCGCTCTGGTGCCCCAGTGAGCCAGGCGCCCCGCTCTGGTGCCCCAGTGAGCCAGGCGCCCCGCTCTGGTGCCCCAGTGAGCCAGGCGCCCCGCTCTGGTGCCCCGGTGAGCCAGGCGCCCCGCTCTGGTGCCCCGGTGAGCCAGGCGCCCCGCTCCGGTGCCCCGGTGAGCCAGGCGCCCCGCTCCGGTGCCCCGGTGAGCCAGGCGCCCCGTTCCGGTGCCCCGGTGAGCCAGGCGCCCCGTTCCGGTGCCCCGGTGAGCCAGGCGCCCCGCTCCGGTGAGCCAGGCACCCCGCTCCGGTGCCCGGTGAGCCAGGCGCCCCGCTCCGGTGCCCCGGTGATCCAGGCACCCCGCTCCGGTGCCCGGTGAGCCAGGCGCCCCGCTCCGGTGCCCCGGTGAGCCAGGCGCCCCGCTCCGGTGCCCCGGTGAGCCAGGCGCCCCGCTCCGGTGCCCCGGTGAGCCAGGCGCCCCGCTCCGGTGCCCCGGTGAGCCAGGCGCCCCGCTCCGGTGCCCCGGTGAGCCAGGCGCCCCGCTCTGGTGCCCCGCTCTGGTGCCCCGGTGAGCCAGGCGCCCCGCTCTGGTGCCCCGCTCTGGTGCCCCGGTGAGCCAGGTGCCCCGCTCTGGTGCCCCAGTGAGCCATGCGCCCCGCTTTGGTGCCCCACTCTGGTGCCCCAGTGAGCCAGGTACCCCGCTCTGGTGAGCCAGGTGCCCCGCTCTGGTGCCCCGGTGAGCCAGGTGCCCCGCTCTGGTGCCCCGGTGAGCCAGGTACCCCGTTCTGGTGCTCTGGTGAGCCAGGTGCCCCGCTCTGGTGCCCTAGTGAGCCAGGTGCCCCGCTCTGGTGCCCCGGTGAGCCAGGTGCCCCGCTCTGGTGAGCCAGGTGCCCCGCTCTGGTGCCCCAGTGAGCCAGGTGCCCCAGTGAGCCAGGTGCCCCGCTCTGGTGCCCCGGTGAGCCAGGTGCCCCGCTTTGGTGCCCTGGTGAGCCAGGTGCCCCGCTCTGGTGCCCTGGTGAGCCAGGCGCCCCGCTCTGGTGAGCCAGGCGCCCCGCTCTGGTGAGCCAGGCGCCCCGCTCTGGTGCCCCAGTGAGCCAGGCGCCCCGCTCTGGTGCCCCAGTGAGCCAGGCGCCCCGCTCTGGTGCCCCAGTGAGCCAGGCGCCCCGCTCTGGTGCCCCGGTGAGCCAGGCGCCCCGCTCTGGTGCCCCGGTGAGCCAGGCGCCCCGCTCTGGTGCCCCGGTGAGCCAGGCGCCCGCTCCGGTGCGCCAGGCCGCTCCGGTGCCCCGGTGAGCCAGGCGCCCCGCTCCGGTGCCCCGGTGAGCCAGGCGCCCGTTCCGGTGCCCCGGTGAGCCAGGCGCCCGCTCCGGTGAGCCAGGCGCCCGCTCCAGTGAGCCAGGCGCCCGCTCCGGTGCCCCGGTGAGCCAGGCGCCCCGCTCCGGTGCCCCGGTGAGCCAGGCGCCCGCTCCGGTGCCCCGGTGAGCCAGGCGCCCCGCTCCGGTGCCACGGTGAGCCAGGCGCCCCGCTCCGGTGCCCCGGTGAGCCAGGCGCCCGCCCGGTGCCCCGGTGAGCCAGGCGCCCCGCTCCGGTGCCCCGGTGAGCCAGGCGCCCCGCTCCGGTGCCCCGGTGAGCCAGGCGCCCCGCTCCGGTGCCCCGGTGAGCCAGGCGCCCCGCTCCGGTGCCCCGCTCTGGTGCCCCGGTGAGCCAGGTGCCCCGCTCTGGTGCCCCAGTGAGCCATGCGCCCCGCTCTGGTGCCCCGCTCTGGTGCCCCAGTGAGCCAGGTACCCCGCTCTGGTGAGCCAGGTGCCCCGCTCTGGTGCCCCGGTGAGCCAGGTGCCCCGCTCTGGTGCCCCGGTGAGCCAGGTACCCCGTTCTGGTGCTCTGGTGAGCCAGGTGCCCCGCTCTGGTGCCCTAGTGAGCCAGGTGCCCCGCTCTGGTGCCCCGGTGAGCCAGGTGCCCCGCTCTGGTGAGCCAGGTGCCCCGCTCTGGTGCCCCAGTGAGCCAGGTGCCCCAGTGAGCCAGGTGCCCCGCTCTGGTGCCCCGGTGAGCCAGGTGCCCCGCTTTGGTGCCCTGGTGAGCCAGGTGCCCCGCTCTGGTGCCCTGGTGAGCCAGGTGCCCCGCTCTGGTGCCCTAGTGAGCCAGGTGCCCCGCTCTGGTGCCCCAGTGAGCCAGGTACCCCACTCTGGTGAGCCAGGTGCCCCGCTCTGGTGCCCCGGTGAGCCAGGTGCCCCGCTCTGGTGCCCCGGTGAGCCAGGTGCCCCGCTCTGGTGCCCCGGTGAGCCAGGTGCCCCGCTCTGGTGCCCTAGTGAGCCAGGTGCCCCGCTCTGGTGCCCCGGTGAGCCAGGTGCCCCGCTCTGGTGAGCCAGGTGCCCCGCTCTGGTGCCCCAGTGAGCCAGGTGCCCCGGTGAGCCAGGTGCCCCGCTCTGGTGCCCCGGTGAGCCAGGTGCCCCGCTTTGGTGCCCTGGTGAGCCAGGTGCCCCGCTCTGGTGCGCTCTGGTGCCCCGGTGAGCCAGGTGCCCCGCTCTGGTGCCCCGGTGAGCCAGGTGCCCCGCTCTGGTGAGCCAGGTGCCCCGCTCTGGTGCCCCAGTGAGCCAGGTGCCCCAGTGAGCCAGGTGCCCCGCTCTGGTGCGCTCTGGTGCCCCGGTGAGCCAGGTGCCCCGCTCTGGTGCCCCGGTGAGCCAGGTGCCCCGCTCTGGTGCCCCGGTGAGCCAGGTGCCCCGCTCTGGTGCCCCGGTGAGCCAGGTGCCCCGCTCTGGTGCCCCAGTGAGCCAGGTGCCCCGCTCTGGTGCCCCAGTGAGCCAGGTTCCCCGCTCTGGTGCCCCAGTGAGCCAGGTTCCCGCTCTGGTGCCCCAGTGAGCCAGGTTCCCCGCTCTGGTGCCCCAGTGAGCCAGGTGCCCCAGTGAGCCAGGTTCCCCGCTCTGGTGCCCCAGTGAGCCAGGTGCCCCGCTCTGGTGCCCCAGTGAGCCAGGTGCCCCGCTCTGGTGCCCCGTTGAGCCAGGTGCCCCGCTCTGGTGCCCCAGTGAGCCAGGTGCCCCGCTCTGGTGCCCCAGTGAGCCAGGTTCCCCGCTCTGGTGCCCCAGTGAGCCAGGTGCCCCAGTGAGCCAGGTGCCCCAGTGAGCCAGGTGCCCCGCTCTGGTGCCCCAGTGAGCCAGGTGCCCCGCTCTGGTGCCCCAGTGAGCCAGGTTCCCCGCTCTGGTGCCCCAGTGAGCCAGGTTCCCCGCTCTGGTGCCCCGCTCTGGTGCCCCAGTGAGCCAGGTTCCCCGCTCTGGCCGACGGCAAAGTCGGTCTCAAAACAAATAACAATCAATCACGTGAAGTGATGAGAAGGACTCGGTGTGACTGCTTTTGATAACGTGTTATCTACCTTCCTGGTGAAAAACAACTAGTTTTACAGTTGAAACACTTATTTTATGGAAAAGTGCTGTATGTTTCTGGACGATGCAACTAGCTTTGCTTGTAGACAACATGACCAAGCGGAGCAGATTAGTTTACTGGTGATCTTCCCTCCCTTCTATCACGCGGTGACGTGATGGTCCATTGTCGGTTCAACGCGGCCAGTGCAGCGGAGGGGCAATTTGCACGTGGAGCTTGGCGAAAGGAGGCACAATATGTTGGCGACATTGTATATCCCAAACCCAACCTTAATTTACTTGTTGTGACGAGGTTCCAAACTCAGTTTTAGACTGCCTTTATGACCAAACATTTTCCTATTTTACACTCTGTAGTCAATTATGACACTATAATAAATGTTTCTGACTCATATCGATGCCACGTTGGTTTTTAGGGGCAGTCGATCTGTAAAGCATTAGGGAAGTTTTGGGTGGGAGTTTGGGAGGGTGTTGTGTATCGTTGGCCAGCAGATGTCGCCCTATCTCTACTTTCGTTGACCCTCTTTTTAGGATCTGTGTTTAATCATTTGTGAGTCAATGTTTTCGTAGTGTTTCCTTACCTCGGCCCACCAGCCTGTGTTTCATTCAGACCTACCAATCTGATCCTCTTTCTCATCTTCTACCTCAGCTGAGTCTGGGCCAATACAAACAGTTTTGTCACAGTTTGCCCGGGACTAAACCAACACTGGAATATTTGACCTCTGTAGTCTTGAATGTGAATTTGAACCACATTCAAAACCCATTTTTAGTTTAGCGTTTGAATATAACTTTCTCTCTAGATCAGGGCTCTCCAACCCTCTTCCTGGAGAGCTACCGTCCTGTAGGTTTACACTACAACCCTAATCTAGCACACCTAATTCCTGTTAAGTAGCAGTTAGCTGCTAGCCGTCATGGAAACGGAGCAGGCTAACGCTAGTAGTGCTTAACCCTCTAGTGTTTTTATCCACGACTGGGCACAAATGCTTTAGGTGTGAGATGATTTCCACACAATCACAAGAGTAAGATAAGGTGGAACTGAACAATGGACAGGGATTTGTCTGCCCTAAATGCACCACCATCAAGCAACTCTGGGAAGAGATCCTCCAGCTGCTCGCTCGGCTGCGAGAAAAGGATTACCTGCTTTCTAAGTGCACCAACCTTCCTATAACCCAGGTAAACCTAATCTCATTTTTAAATCCCTCCTGTAGCAAAGCTGTCAATAAGTCAGGAGGCGTTGATCTGTCCCAATCCAACGGACAGATGTTCAGCTCAACTCCACGGCCCCATGTGAGACTGGGCACTCGCAAGGCATAGGAGATCGGGGAGGCAGTCTGGCCACCCTTTATCTATCCGAGAAGATCCGATCCAGCTATCAAAGAGCTTTGCCCCGAGACGGACCTACCAGCCCCGTGAGTCAGCACGGATCCTGGGAGTATATCACCAGCTGGCGGCCGCCCAGTGGCACCCTCTCCACGACCACCACAGTTCAGGAGGTCGCAGACTCAAGACCCCACCTTCTGGGGTTTCCGACGTCATTTGCTGGTGCTGTTGCTGGTGCTAAGAGTCGGGCTAGCCTGTCTACCCCTCATCACTGTCAAACGCTCTCTAAAACACTTCTGCGAGCAGGCCTTTCTAATTGACCTGGCCGGGGTATCCTGGAATGACATTGACCTCATCCCGTCAGTAGATGATGCCTGGCTATTCTTTAAAAGTGCCTTCCTCACCATCTTAAATAAGCATGCCCCACTCCAATTTTTTTTAAAACTAGGAATAGATATAGTCCTTGGTTCACTCCAGACCTGTCTGCCCTTGACCAGCACAAAAACATCCTGTAGCGTTCTGCATTAGCATCGAATAACCCCCGTGATATGCAACTTTTCAGGGAAGTTAGGAACAAATATACACAGGCAGTTAGGAAAGCTAAGGCTAGCTTTTTCAAACAGAAATTTGCATCCTGTAGTACTAACTCAAAGTTCTGGGACACTGTAAAGTCCATGGAGAAGCCTCCCGGTGGCTCAGTGGTTAAGGGCGCTGTACTGCAGCGCTAGCAGTGTCACCAGAGACCCTGGGTTCGCGCCCAGGCTCTGTCACAACCGGCCGCGACCGGGAGGTCTGTGGGACGACGCACAATTGGCCTAGCGTCATCCGGGTTAGGGAGGGCTTGTCCGGTAGGGATATCCTTGTCTCATCGCGCACCAGCGACTCCTGTGGCGGGCCGGGCGCAGTGCACGCTAACCAAGGTCGCCAGGTGCACGGTGTTTCCTCCAACACATTGGTGCGGCTGGCTTCCGGGTTGGATGCGCGCTGTGTTAAGAAGCAGTGCGGCTTGGTTGGGTTGTGTATCGGAGGATGCATGACTTTCAACCTTCGTCTCTCCCGAGGCCGTACTGGAGTTGTAGCGATGAGACAAGATAGTAGCTACTAAAACAATTGGACACCATGAAATTGGGGAGAAAATGGGGGAATTCTTTTTTTTTTTTTTTTATATTTTAGAAAATAAGAGCACCCCCTCCCAGCTGCTCACTGCTCTGAGGCTAGGAAGCACAGTCACCACCGATAAATCCACTATAATTGAGAATTTCAATAAGCATTTCTCTACGGCTGGCCATGCTTTCCACCTGGCTACCCCTACCCCGGTCAACTGCCCGACACCCTCCACAGCAACCCGCCAAAGCCCCCACCATTTCTCCTTTACCCAAATCTAGATATCTGATGCTCTGAAAGAGCTGCAATTTCTGGACCCCTACAAATCTGCCGAAATTGTTGCAACCCCTATTTACTACCCTGTTCAACCTCTCTTTCGTATCGTCTGAGATTCCCAAAGATTGGAAAGCTGCCGTGATCATCCCCCTCTTCAAAGGGGGTGACACTCTAGACCCAAACTGCTACAGACCTATATCTATCCTACCCTGTCTTTCTAAGGTCTTCGAAAGCCAAGTTAACGAACAGATTACCGACCATTTAGAATCCCACCGTACCTTCTCCGCTATGCAATCTGGTTTCAGAGCTGGTCATGGGTGCACTTCAGCCACACTCAAGGTCCTAAACGACATCATAACCTCCATCGATAAGAGACATTACTGTGCAGCCGTATTCATCGACCTGGCCAACGCTTTCGACTCTGTCAATCACCACATTCTTAGTGGCAGACACGATTTGGTTTCTCAAATGATTGCCTCGCCTGGTTTACCAACTACTTCTCTGACAGAGTTCAGTGTGTCAAATCGGAGGGCCTGTTGTCCGGACCCCTGGCAGTCTCTATGGTGGTGCCACAGGGTTCAATCCTCAGGCCGACTCTTCTCTGTATACATCAATGATGTTGCTCTTGCTGCTGGAGATTCTCTGGTACACCTCTACGCAGACGACACCATTCTTTATACTTCTGGCACCTCTTTGGACACTGTGTTAACTAACCTCCAGACGAGCTTCAATGCCATACAACTCTCCTTCCGTGGCCTCCAACTGCTCTTAAACGCAAGTAAAACTAAATGCATGCTATTCAATCGATCACTGCCCGCACCTGCTCACCCGTCCAGCATCACTACTCTGGACGGCTCTGACTTAGAATACGTGGACAACTACAAATACCTGGGTGTCTGGTTAGACTGTAAACTCTACTTCCAGACTCACATTAGGCATCTCCAATCCAAAATTAAGTCTATAATTGGTTTCTTATATCGCAAACAAAGCATGCTGCCAAACAAACCCTCGTAAAACTGACCATCCTACCAATCCTCGACTTCGGTGATCTATAAAATAGCCTCCAACACTCTACTCAACAAACTGGATGCAGTCTATCACAGTGCCATCCGTTTTGTCACCAAAGCCCCATACACTACCCACCATTGCGAGCTGTACACTCTCGTTGGTTGGCCCTCGCTTCATACTCGTCGCCAAACCCACTGGCTACAGGTTATCTACATGTCTCTGCTAGGTAAAAACCCAGCCTTATCTCAGCTCACTGATCACCATAGCAGCACCCACTCGTAGCACGCGCTCCAGCAGGTATATCTCACTGGTCACCCCCAAAGCCAATTCCTCCTTTGGTCATCTTTCCTTCCAGTTCTCTGCTGCCAATGACTGGAACGAACTGCAAAAATCTCTGAAGCTGGAGACTCATATCTCCCTCACTAGCTTTAAGCACCAGCTTTCAGAGCAGCTCACAGATCACTGTACCTGTACATAGCCCATCTGTAAACAGCCCATCTATCTACCTACCTCATCCCCATACAGTATTAATTTATTTATTTATCTTGCTCCTTTGCACCCCAGTATCTCTACTTGCACATTCATCTTCTGCACATCTACCATTCTAGTGTTTAATTGCTATATTGTAATTACTTTGCCACCGTGGCCTATTTATTGTCTTACCTCCCTTATCTTACCTCATTTGAACTCACTGTATATAATAATAATATAATATATGCCATTTAGCAGACGCTTTTATCCAAAGCGACTTACAGTCATGTGTGCATACATTCTACGTATGGGTGGTCCCGGGAATCGAACCCACTACCCTGGCGTTACAAGCGCCATGCTCTACCAACTGAGCTACAGAAGGACCATACATACATACGTATATAGACTTTTTGTTTTCTTTTGTTCAACTGTATTATTGACTATGTTTTGTTTTACTCCTTGTGTAACTTTTGTAACTCTGTTGTTCTATCTGTTGAATTGCTATGCTTTATCTTGGCCAGGTCGCAGTTGCAAATGAGAACTTGTTCTCAACTTGCCTACCTGGTTAAATAAAGGTAAAATATATATTTTTTTAAGATACAGACCAAGACCAGACAGAAAGCACATATTACACTGGTTTTAAACACTGACTGCCTGTGAGTTTTAGAATACATTTTAATATGATTCTATTGGTTTTTAAATCAACCCATGATTGTGCACCACAATACATGTCAGACATGCTTTTAGGTTATGTCCCCTGTAGGTCCCTCAGGTCCTCTGGCCTTTTAACTATCCTGAAGTCTAGGACCAAGAGGCATGGAGAGACAGCCTTTTAACTATCCCAAAGCCTGGGACCAAGAGGCATGGCGAGACAGCCTTTAGTTACTATGCCCCCAGCCTCTGGAATAGCTTGCCGGAGGGGGGCCGACACTGTGGACGTATTGAAGAGATCATCCGCGTTCCTTTATCAGCGCTGTAGCTTTGTCTAATCTCATCATCATTAACACTGACAGGTCATTTAGCAGGAGACCGGGGGCGGCTGTGCCAGTGTTTCTGTGTGATGGATGGTTCCTGGCACCGAGAGTGGTTTGACACTGCACTGTGGGCCACAGCTTTAAACCATGGATATGGTGTTTTATAAACATAGTATTGTATTACATGAGTATATATATTACTGTGAGACCGCCACGCTAACTGTCCAGTTAGTAACCCAGCGTTCAGTTCTCCTACAGGTGGGGAGACGGGAGTTCTATTAAAGCTCAGGGGTTAATGCAGGATCGCTGGGAGGTCAGAGGGTAGAAGGAACTCTGGGTGCACTCTGTACTGACAGTACCATTGGGGAAGGTGCTTTTTGAGACGGACCAGACAGTAGCAATGGGGAATGGGGACCGCTTTTTAAAACGGACCAGACAGTAGCACTGGGGAAGAGGGGCCCCCAGCTGTCACGGGTGACCAAGTGCTCTGTTGTTTTTGTAGTTAGCGACTGGCGCGGAATACCGAAACACACAGTTTTTATTATTTAATAACAGTAAAGGTATATGATCTAAGTGTTGTTTGTCCTCTCCTAACAGGTGGTCCGTTGGTGCTGTGCCAGCCGGCCCAGGTGCTGCAGATCCACACTCCACAGGCAGTCACCGGGCACCTGGTTACCATGCCAACACTGACCCAAGAGACGCCCGCCCCCATTGCAGTCACACTCCACAGCCCTGGCTCTGACGAAGATGTAAGTGTGTGTGTGTGTGTGTGTGTGTGTGTGTGTGTGTGTGTGTGTGTGTGTGTGTGTGTGTGTGTGTGTGTGTGTGTGTGTGTGTGTGTGTGTGTGTGTGTGTGTGTGTGTGTGTGTGTGTGTGTGTGTGTGTGTGTGTGTGTGTGTGTGTGTGTGTGTGTCTGTCTGCCTTGTCTGCTGTGTGTGAGAGAGAGAGAGTGTGTCCTACATGTCTGGGTTTGATCATGCTCATATGCCTCTGATTTCATTCTCCTTTCCACAACAATGGAAGACTGTATCTCCCTCTGTGGTGCTGGTTCCTCTTCACTTCATTGATTTTAATTCCTGGGTGAAATACGAAAACACAAAATGGCAGCTAGAAAAAAAACTAGCCACCATTTATGTCAGTCTTTTTTCTAGATTCGCAGCATCCAGGATTGACATACAGCTGAGCTTAATTTAATGTCAAATCAAATTTTATTAGTCGCATGTGCCGAATACAACAGGTGTAGGTAGACCTTACAGTGAAATGCTGAATACAACAGGTGTAGTAGACCTTACAGTGAAATGCTGAATACAACAGGTGTAGTAGACCTTACAGTGAAATGCTGAATACAACAGGTGTAGGTAGACCTTACAGTGAAATGCTGAATACAACAGGTGTAGGTAGACCTTACAGTGAAATGCTGAATACAACAGGTGTAGTAGACCTTACAGTGAAATGCTGAATACAACAGGTGTAGTAGACCTTACAGTGAAATGCTGAATACAACAGGTGTAGTAGACCTTACAGTGAAATGCTGAATACAACAGGTGTAGTGGACATAACAGTGAAATGCTTACTTACGAGTCCCTAACCAACTGTGCAGTTGAAAAATACAAAGAAGAATAAGAAATAAATGTAACAAGTAGTTAAAGAGCAGCAGTAAAATAACAATAGCGAGACTATATACAGGGGGGTACTGGTACAGAGTCAATGTGGAGACTATATACAGGGGGTACCGGTACAGAGTCAATGTGCGGGGACACTGTTTAGTCGAGGTAATTGAGGTAATATGTACATGTAGGTAGAGTTATTACAGTGACTATGTGGTTGGAGTCTGACCATTTTTAGGGCCTTCCTCTGACACCGCCTGGTATAGAGGTCCTGGATGGCAGGAAGCTTGGCCCCAGTAATGTTCTGGGCCGTACGCACTACCCTCTGTAGTGCCTTGCGGTCGGAGGCCGAGTAGTTGCCATACCAGGCAGTGATGCAATCAGTCAGGATGCTCTTGATGGTGCAGCTGTAGAACCTTTTGAGGATCTGAGGATCCATGCCAAATCTTTTCAGTCTCCTGGGGGGGAATAGGTTTTGTCGTGCCCTCTTCACCACCGTCTTGGTGTGCCAATGAACTTGAAGCTCTCAACCTGCTCCACTACAGCCCCGTCGATGAGAATGGGGTCGTGCTTGGTCCTCCTTTTCCTGTGGTCCATAATCATCTCCTTTCTCTTGATCACGTTGAGAGAGAGGTTGTTATTCTGGCACCACACGGCCAGGTCTCTGACCTCCCTATAGGCTGTCTCGTCATTGTCGGTGATCAGGCCTACCACTGTTGTCATCGGCCAACTTAATGATGGTGTTGGAGTCGTGCCTGGCCGTGCAGTCATGAGTGAACAGGGAGTACAGGAGGGGACTGAGCATGCACCCCTGAGGGGCCCCTGTGTTGAGGATCTGCGTGGCGAATGTGTTGTTACCTAACCTTACCACCTGGGGACGGCCCGTCAGGAAGTCCAGGATCCAGTTGCACAGGGAGGTGTTTAGTCCCAAGGCCTTAGCTTAGTGATGAGCTTTGTGGGCACTATGGTGTTGAATGCTGAGCTGTAGTCAATGAATAGAATTCTCATTTAGGTGTTATTTTGTCCAGGTGGGAAAGGGCAGTGTGGAGTGCAATATAGAGTGCATCATCTGTGGATCTGTTGGGGCGGTATGCAAATTGGATTGGGTCTAGGGTTTCTGGGATAAGGGTGTTGATGTGAGCCATGACCAGCTTTTCAAAGCACTTCATGGCTACTGACGTGAGTGCTACATGTCGGTGTGTAATATGTATTCACATTAACTGTACAGCATACAGGAAATGCACCCAGTCTACAGTATGCTATTGTTGATGATTCACTTCATCGTCCTAAAGATGTTTCTTCAGTCTCAGTTGTTTGTTCCATTCCGTTTCCCGCCTCTTGATCTTCAGTATAGGTGACGATTGCAAAATGACAGTCAGTCAGGCTGGCTACAGTCAGAATGTGTTGTAGTAATGGAACAGTTGGCTACAGTCAGAATGTGTTGTAGTAATGGAACAGTTGGCTACAGTCAGAATGTGTTGTAGTAATGGAACAGCTGGCTACAGTCAGAATGTGTTGTAGTAATGGAACGGCTGGCTACAGTCAGAATGTGTTGTAGTAATGGAACAGCTGGCTACAGTCAGAATGTGTTGTAGTAATGGAACAGCTGGCTACAGTCAGAATGTGTTGTAGTAATGGAACGGCTGGCTACAGTCAGAATGTGTTGTAGTAATGGAACGGCTGGCTACAGTCAGAATGTGTTGTAGTAATGGAACGGCTGGCTACAGTCAGAATGTGTTGTAGTAATGGAACAGCTGGCTACAGTCAGAATGTGTTGTAGTAATGGAACGGCTGGCTACAGTCAGAATGTGTTGTAGTAATGGAACAGCTGGCTACAGTCAGAATGTGTTGTAGTAATGGAACGGCTGGCTACAGTCAGAATGTGTTGTAGTAATGGAACGGCTGGCTACAGTCAGAATGTGTTGTAGTAATGGAACAGCTGGCTACAGTCAGAATGTGTTGTAGTAATGGAACGGCTGGCTACAGTCAGAATGTGTTGTAGTAATGGAACGGCTGGCTACAGTCAGAATGTGTTGTAGTAATGGAACAACTGGCTACAGTCAGAATGTGTTGTAGTAATGGAACGGCTGGCTACAGTCAGAATGTGTTGTAGTAATGGAACGGTTGGCTACAGTCAGAATGTGTTGTAGTAATGGAACAGCTGGCTACAGTCAGAATGTGTTGTAGTAATGGAACGGCTGGCTACAGTCAGAATGTGTTGTAGTAATGGAACAACTGGCTACAGTCAGAATGTGTTGTAGTAATGGAACGGCTGGCTACAGTCAGAATGTGTTGTAGTAATGGAACAACTGGCTACAGTCAATGTGTTGTAGTAATGGAACAGCTGGCTACAGTCAGAATGTGTTGTAGTAATGGAACAACTGGCTACAGTCAGAATGTGTTGTAGTAATGGAACAACTGGCTACAGTCAGAATGTGTTGTAGTAATGGAACAACTGGCTACAGTCAATGTGTTGTAGTAATGGAACAACTGGCTACAGTCAATGTGTTGTAGTAATGGAACAGCTGGCTACAGTCAGAATGTGTTGTAGTAATGGAACAACTGGCTACAGTCAATGTGTTGTAGTAATGGAACAACTGGCTACAGTCAATGTGTTGTAGTAATGGAACAGCTGGCTACAGTCAGAATGTGTTGTAGTAATGGTACAGCTGGCTACAGTCAGAATGTGTTGTAGTAATGGAACGGCTGGCTACAGTCAGAATGTGTTGTAGTAATGGAACAACTGTCTACAGTCAGAATGTGTTGTAGTAATGGAACGGCTGGCTACAGTCAGAATGTGTTGTAGTAATGGAACAGTTGGCTACAGTCAGAATGTGTTGTAGTAATGGAACAACTGGCTACAGTCAGAATGTGTTGTAGTAATGGAACGGCTGGCTACAGTCAGAATGTGTTGTAGTAATGGAACGGCTGGCTACAGTCAGAATGTGTTGTAGTAATGGAACGGCTGGCTACAGTCAGAATGTGTTGTAGTAATGGAACGGCTGGCTACAGTCAGAATGTGTTGTAGTAATGGAACGGCTGGCTACAGTCAGAATGTGTTGTAGTAATGGAACGGCTGGCTACAGTCAGAATGTGTTGTAGTAATGGAACGGCTGGCTACAGTCAGAATGTGTTGTAGTAATGGAACAGCTGGCTACAGTCAGAATGTGTTGTAGTAATGGAACAGCTGGCTACAGTCAGAATGTGTTGTAGTAATGGAACAACTGGCTACAGTCAGAATGTGTTGTAGTAATGGAACGACTGGCTACAGTCAGAATGTGTTGTAGTAATGGAACGGCTGGCTACAGTCAGAATGTGTTGTAGTAATGGAACAGCTGGCTACAGTCAGAATGTGTTGTAGTAATGGAACAGCTGGCTACAGTCAGAATGTGTTGTAGTAATGGAACGGCTGGCTACAGTCAATGTGTTGTAGTAATGGAACAGCTGGCTACAGTCAGAATGTGTTGTAGTAATGGAACGGCTGGCTACAGTCAGAATGTGCTGTAGTAATGGAACAACTGGCTACAGTCAGAATGTGCTGTAGTAATGGAACAGCTGGCTACAGTCAGAATGTGTTGTAGTAATGGAACAGCTGGCTACAGTCAGAATGTGTTGTAGTAATGGAACAGCTGGCTACAGTCAGAATGTGTTGTAGTAATGGAACAGCTGGCTACAGTCAGAATGTGTTGTAGTAATGGAACAGCTGGCTACAGTCAGAATGTGTTGTAGTAATGGAACAGCTGGCTACAGTCAGAATGTGTTGTAGTAATGGAACAGCTGGCTACAGTCAGAATGTGTTGTAGTAATGGAACGGCTGGCTACAGTCAGAATGTGTTGTAGTAATGGAACGGCTGGCTACAGTCAGAATGTGTTGTAGTAATGGAACGGCTGGCTACAGTCAGAATGTGTTGTAGTAATGGAACGGCTGGCTACAGTCAGAATGTGTTGTAGTAATGGAACGGCTGGCTACAGTCAGAATGTGTTGTAGTAATGGAACGGCTGGCTACAGTCAGAATGTGTTGTAGTAATGGAACGGCTGGCTACAGTCAGAATGTGCTGTAGTAATGGAACAACTGGCTACAGTCAGAATGTGCTGTAGTAATGGAACAGCTGGCTACAGTCAGAATGTGTTGTAGTAATGGAACAGCTGGCTACAGTCAGAATGTGTTGTAGTAATGGAACAGCTGGCTACAGTCAGAATGTGTTGTAGTAATGGAACAGCTGGCTACAGTCAGAATGTGTTGTAGTAATGGAACAGCTGGCTACAGTCAGAATGTGTTGTAGTAATGGAACAGCTGGCTACAGTCAGAATGTGTTGTAGTAATGGAACAGCTGGCTACAGTCAGAATGTGTTGTAGTAATGGAACAGCTGGCTACAGTCAGAATGTGTTGTAGTAATGGAACAGCTGGCTACAGTCGGAATGTGTTGTAGTAATGGAACAGCTGGCTACAGTCGGAATGTGTTGTAGTAATGGAACAGCTGGCTACAGTCGGAATGTGTTGTAGTAATGGAACAGCTGGCTACAGTCGGAATGTGTTGTAGTAATGGAACAGCTGGCTACAGTCGGAATGTGTTGTAGTAATGGAACAGCTGGCTACAGTCAGAATGTGCTGTAGTAATGGAACAGCTGGCTACAGTCAGAATGTGTTGCAGTAATGAAACAGCTGGCTACAGTCAATGTGTTGTAGTAATGGAACAGCTGGCTACAGTCAATGTGTTGTAGTAATGGAACAGCTGGCTACAGTCAGAATGTGTTGTAGTAATGGAACAGCTGGCTACAGTCAGAATGTGTTGTAGTAATGGAACAGCTGGCTACAGTCAGAATGTGTTGTAGTAATGGAACAGCTGGCTACAGTCAGAATGTGCTGTAGTAATGGAACAGCTGGCTACAGTCAGAATGTGCTGTAGTAATGGAACAGCTGGCTACAGTCAGAATGTGTTGTAGTAATGGAACGGCTGGCTACAGTCAGAATGTGCTGTAGTAATGGAACGGCTGGCTACAGTCAGAATGTGCTGTAGTAATGGAACAGCTGGCTACAGTCAGAATGTGCTGTAGTAATGGAACAACTGGCTACAGTCAGAATGTGCTGTAGTAATGGAACAGCTGGCTACAGTCAGAATGTGTTGTAGTAATGGAACGGCTGGCTACAGTCAGAATGTGTTGTAGTAATGGAACAGAATGTGTTGTAGTAATGGCTGGCTACAGTCAGAATGTGTTGTAGTAATGGAACGGCTGGCTACAGTCAGAATGTGTTGTAGTAATGGAACGGCTGGCTACAGTCAGAATGTGTTGTAGTAATGGAACGGCTGGCTACAGTCAGAATGTGTTGTAGTAATGGAACGGCTGGCTACAGTCAGAATGTGTTGTAGTAATGGAACGGCTGGCTACAGTCAGAATGTGTTGTAGTAATGGAACGGCTGGCTACAGTCAGAATGTGTTGTAGTAATGGAACGGCTGGCTACAGTCAGAATGTGTTGTAGTAATGGAACGGCTGGCTACAGTCAGAATGTGTTGTAGTAATGGAACAGCTGGCTACAGTCAGTTAGAGGAAATATCATGTGACAGGTCAAAAGGGGTGGTGTCCTTCGGGTGCTTTTATGTTTCGCTAGGATGCTGTAAGGACAGCTGCAACACATACACACTGGTGATATGGCCTCCTGTGCTGTCTTCACACTAATTACCAGTACTGAAGTCCTACACACCACACTACACTGGTTTCAGCTCAGACAAGGCATAATTTCACTTCGGCAGAGGCCGTCCAAGAGAAGTAAACCAGGCACAAACAAGACAAGAATAGTCAGTTATAGCGTATTTTTTGGGGTTTATACTAGCCAGTGGTTTCTCAGTAAAAGTCCTCTGTCTTTTGTGCTGGTTTTGTTTCAGGGGGCAGCTTTCGTTGTTCTCTATTAAAAGCTAAGGGATAGTTTTAGTTTCTTTTGGTCTTTTTGTTGCTATGTTGTAAACTCATTTGAAAATGCCGGCTTACGCACACTTCAGACGCCCGAATTTATGGCGAGTCAAACTTGAGTAGAAATTAAAAGTGGGCTGGCACGTTTAAAAAGCTTTTCTTGACATACCGAATGGTTTCATACAACCGCTCTCAACCCCGTTGGGTTTTTGGGGTCGAATTCAGGCATAACAGCGACCTCTCTCAGAAGTCCTCCGCCTGCTAATCCGAAGCCATGGTTGTGCTTCCGTTGTACATATATTAACGTGCATTAGCATTTCTCCGACAGTGGAAGGACTTCTCTGGCGCGCTGCATCAAACGCAGGTGTGCTTCAGCAGCATTGCACACAAAGAGAGGAAGAGACTTGCACTATTGTTTCAGATGGCACTTTAACCTCTTCTAAAGAGAAAGTGACTTACTTATTTTTTTGTTCAGTGTTCGATAGAGCGCTGTTTGAACTCTGGCTTATTGCTTTTAGATTGGTCTTGGTTTCTAGAAGGATCCTTCATATAGCCAGCAGGTAGTAAATGGTCATTCCTGTGGCTGTGAGTACCAGTAATTCCTTACAGTAACCACCACTTGCAACAGCCCTTGTGGTTTTCACAAGGATCTTTCAGAACTACACATTCTCTGTCTCTCTGTCTCTCTGTCTGTCGCTCTCTGTCTGTCGCTCTCTGCGTCCTCCCCCAACAGGACGGGTAGCCTATTCTCATCAGAGAGGTCTTTGAAACCTTAAATAAGGGTTTCAAATATGGGGAAATGACACTCTCTAATTGTTTGGTATTTTTTTTACATTTTGTCAGGAAATGCAGCTACGTCTCAGGTTCTGCTGTGGTGCAGTGGTTACACAGCCTTTCCTCTACAGGGAGCCAGGTTTTCCTGTGTCTACCCTTCTCAATGGCAAAACTGTGCTCAGTGAGCTTGTACTTTGTCAAGGTTTTTCAAAGGTTTTGATCAGTAACCATGGTCAAAGAGTTAGCCACGGTGTACTGTCCATTTAGGGCCAGATAGCACTGCATTTTGCTTTGTGTTTTGTGCTTGTGTTTCCCAATAAGCAGTGTAGTTTTGATTTGACTGTGTTGTAATTTGGTTTATTCTGATTGATTGGATGTTCTGGTCCTGAGGCTTCAGTGTGTTAGTAGAACAGGTCTGTGAACTCAGCCCCAGATGGATGAGGGGACTGAGGCTTCAGTGTGTTAGTAGAACAGGTCTGTGAACTCAGGACCAGATGGATGAGGGGACTGAGGCTTCAGTGTGTTAGTAGAACAGGTCTGTGAACTCAGCGCCAGGACCAGCTGGATGAGGGGACTGAGGCTTCAGTGTGTTAGTAGAACAGGTTTGTGAACTCAGCCCCAGGACCAGCTGGATGAGGGGACTGAGGCTTCAGTGTGTTAGTAGAACAGGTCTGTGAACTCAGCCCCAGATGGATGAGGGGACTGAGGCTTCAGTGTGTTAGTAGAACAGGTCTGTGAACTCAGGACCAGATGGATGAGGGGACTGAGGCTTCAGTGTGTTAGTAGAACAGGTCTGTGAACTCAGCCCCAGGACCAGCTGGATGAGGGGACTGAGGCTTCAGTGTGTTAGTAGAACAGGTTTGTGAACTCAGCCCCAGGACCAGCTGGATGAGGGGAATGAGGCTTCAGTGTGTTAGTAGAACAGGTTTGTGAACTCAGCCCCAGGATCAGCTGGATGAGGAGAATGAGGCTTCAGTGTGTTAGTAGAACAGGTTTGTGAACTCAGCCCCAGGATCAGCTGGATGAGGGGAATGAGGCTTCAGTGTGTTAGTAGAACAGGTTTGTGAACTCAGGACCAGCTGGATGAGGGGAATGAGGCTTCAGTGTGTTAGTAGAACAGGTTTGTGAACTCAGCCCCAGGACCAGCTGGATGAGGGGAATGAGGCTTCAGTGTGTTAGTAGAACAGGTTTGTGAACTCAGGACCAGCTGGATGAGGGGACTGAGGCTTCAGTGTGTTAGTAGAACAGGTTTGTGAACTCAGCCCCAGGACCAGCTGGATGAGGGGAATGAGGCTTCAGTGTGTTAGTAGAACAGGTTTGTGAACTCAGCCCCAGGATCAGCTGGATGAGGGGAATGAGGCTTCAGTGTGTTAGTAGAACAGGTTTGTGAACTCAGCCCCAGGATCAGCTGGATGAGGGGAATGAGGCTTCAGTGTGTTAGTAGAACAGGTCTGTGAACTCAGGACCAGCTGGATGAGGGAACTATTTTTTTTCTTTGCTCAGTGCTTGGCATTGCAGGGCTTGGTAATGATATGAGAGGGGGTCACTGTATTTAAGTTTTGGAAACATCTAAATGGCTCTTTTTTTTAGTTTTTATTAGTAGTGGATATTGGCCTAATTCTGCCCTGCATGCGTTGTTTGTAGATTTCCTCTGGACATGTAGGAGAATCTTACAGAACTCTGCATGCAGGGTTTCAATGGGGTGTTTGTCCCATTTTGATGAAATTTTGTTTTGCAAGTGGACCCCACACCTCGCTGGTATAAATTGTAATTGGTTCCATGACACATTCAATTAGTTTTTGGCAAATTTGAATAGGTATTTCAATTTGAATTGTTTTTTTAATGGTGCAGAATGCCCTGCGTGCTTTCTCTCTGTTCATTCACTGCATCATTAAGGTGTCCAGTTGAGCTTATTTTTAAACCTAAGTAATTGTAGTATATTTTTTACCAATTGAAAACTTTGGTCTAATTCCCTGAGATCTGGATCTGGGGACATCTGGGGATGCCGTCTGGGCCTGCAGCCTTGCGAGGGTTAACACGTTTAAATGTCTTACTCACCTTGGCTGCAGTGAAGGAGAGACCGCATGTTTTCGTTGCAGGCCGTGTCAGTGGCACTGTATTGTCCTCAAAGCGGGCAAAAAAGTTATTTAGTCTGCCTGGGAGCAAGACATCCTGGTCCGTGACTGGGCTGGGTTTCTTCTTGTAGTCCGTGATTGACTGTAGACCCTGCCACATGCCTCTTGTGTCTGAGCCGTTGAATTGAGATTCTACTTTGTCTCTGTACTGACGCTTAGCTTGTTTAATAGCCTTGCGGAGGGAATAGCTGCACTGTTTGTATTCGGTCATGTTACCAGACACCTTGCCCTGATTAAAAGCAGTGGTTCGCGCTTTCAGTTTCACGCGAGTGCTGCCATCAATCCACGGTTTCTGGTTAGGGAATGTTTTTATCGTTGCTATGGGAACGACATCTTCAACGCACGTTCTAATGAACTCTCACACCGAATCAGCATATTCGTCAATGTTGTTATCTGACGCAATACGAAACATGTTCCAGTCCACGTGATGGAAGCAGTCTTGGAGTGTGGAGTCAGCTTGGTCGGACCAGCGTTGGACAGACCTCAGCGTGGGAGCCTCTTGTTTAAGTTTCTGTCTGTAGGCAGGGATCAACAAAATGGAGTCGTGGTCAGCTTTTCCGAAAGGGGGGCGGGGCAGGGCCTTATATGCGTCGCGGAAGTTAGAGTAACAATGATCCAAGGTTTTACCACCCCTGGTTGCGCAATCGATATGCTGATAAAATTTAGGGAGTCTTGTTTTCAGATTAGCCTTGTTAAAATCCCCAGCTACAATGAATGCAGCCTCAGGATAAATGGTTTCCAGTTTGCAAAGAGTTAAATAAAGTTTGTTCAGAGCCATCGATGTGTCTGCTTGGGGGGGGGGGATATATACGGCTGTGATTATAATCGAAGAGAATTCTCTTGGTAGATAATGCGGTCTACATTTGATTTTGAGGAATTCTAAATCAGGTGAACAGAAGGATTTGAGTTCCTGTATGTTTCTTTCATCACACCATGTCTCGTTAGTCATGAGGCATACGCCCCCGCCACTCTTCTTACCAGAAAGATGTTTGTTTCTGTCGGCGCGATGCGTGGAGAAACCCGTTGGCTGCACCGCCCCGGATAGTCTCTCTCCAGGGAGCCATGTTTCCGTGAAGCAGAGAACGTTAGTCTCTGATGTCCCTCTGGAATGCTACCCTTGCTCGGATTTCATCAACCTTGTTGTCAAGAGACTGGACATTGGTAAGAAGAATGCTAGGGAGTGGTGCACGATGTGCCCGTGTCCGGAGTCTGACCAGAAGACCGCTACGTTTCCCTCTTTTACGAAGTCGTTTTTTGGGGTCGCTGCATGGAATCAATTCCGTTGACCTGTTTGTAAGGCAGAACACAGGATCCGCGTCGCGGAAAACATATTCTTGGTCGTACTGATGGTGAGTTGACGCTGATCTTATATTCAGTAGTTCTTCTCGACTGTATGTAATGAAACCTAAGATGACCTGGGGTACTAATGTAAGAAATAACACGTAAAAAAAAAAAAAAAAAAAAACTGCATAGTTTCCTAGGAACGCGAAGCGAGGCGGCCATCTCTGTCGGCGCCAGAACTCTCATTGGGGTTATGAGTCCTTGATTCCAGATGTCAGGGA